>NC_079519.1:29457153-29543152 GCF_000801105.2 Raphanus sativus | reverse complement strand
GGTGTTTATAATATGTTAACATCTGTATTAATTCTAAAATAGTATATGTATATTTTATTTTTATAATTTCAGCTATGAAATTCTGTTAAAAATCATGTTTTCATAATTTCATATTCAAGTTTTTTTCTTCTAAACAACACCATATCTAGATTCGACTGCTGTGTTTCAATCACAACACAAAAATTAATATTTTCTAAACATAATTACTAGTATTAATTCAACTACAACGTATTCTAATGCATTATCTAGAATTAAGCATTGAAAAATATGATGATTTAATAACTAGGATTGTGTTTGGTAGTTAATTTATACTCCTTCCGTTTAAAATATACGACAAATTTTCTTTTATTTTTAACTAGATGATCTTTTAAACTTTTAGTGTAAAATTTATTAATAATTTATGTTATATGATCAGTGATAGAAGGGATATTTAATCTTTGTTATTGATTAATAATGTTTCGATTAAAAAAAAAATCAATGTTTAAAAAAAAACATTTATGTGTTAACTTCTGAACGTCTTCGTATATTAAAAATGGAGGGAGTAGTATAATCCATGGTTGATTAACACTTTTTTGTTAAACTTAATTGATCCAAACCTTTACAAGTTTTCTATTTCCGACCACTTAGTAAACTATCGGTTGTAGAATTTTGATGTCAACCAATCTTAGGTTACAAATGTCTGAGTATCATCTATCTTTTGGCATCTTGCATAATACGTCCAAATCACCTATCTAATTTCAAATTAAATATCTATTTAATTAAATTAAGAGGATAGTTATCGCTTTTTATAATAACCAAGCAGTAATGAAACAAGGGAAATTGTTTTTAGAATAATACAAAAATCAGGGTTAGGAAAGCTCTATTATTATTATTTTTTTGACAAAGGGCTTAGGAAAGCTCTATTATTACAACAATTTTTCTTTCAAATAAAATATATAAACAAAAGAATTAACTAATAAAAACTCAAGATTACTTTTTAACAAAAGAAAATTCATTTTAGGAGTGTTATGTTGATATACAATTTTTTAGAGTCTAAACTGTGCCAATTTTCAACTAATATACGGTAATTTCCACACACTTGTCCGTACTTGCCTATATAAACCACACACACCCTCATAAAACATATATCAAAATTTCACATTAATACTCCTCATATCACACACAGCACACACACATATAAAACTCTTGACCTTTGTCTAATAACGACTAAGGGGTAAGCATATATTAAAAATTTCTGATTCTGTTTTATGGCTGAGGAGTTTCAAGCGACGGCAGCAATTTGCGGCAGCGGAGGCGGCGCGTGGTGGAACTCGCCAAGGAGCGTTATGTCTCCTTCGGATAATTTATTGTCGTCTTGTTTCGGGCAGCGAGATGCTGATTCCGACAGCGGAGGAAGCACCGTGAGTATTGACTCAACGTTGCAAATGATGGGTCTAGGGTTTTCCTCAAACTCTTCTTCAGATTGGAACGAAACCGTTTTGTAAACTTCTTAAGAACATTACCTTTAATTTCTTTGAGTTCTTCTAGTTTTTGATGAAATTGATAAATATATATTCAATTATAATCACAAGATCACTTTTGTTTATTGCTTTGTGTTTTTCAGACAAGAAGACTTAAACTCAAGCTTCATAAGCTCGCAAGATCACTATCAAGGCCAAGGATTCTTATCCACAACTAGTTCACCTTATCTTCTTAATCCAGCTTGTTCTTCATCTTCATCACCTTCTTCTTCTTCCTCGAGCTTGTTACAAACCTTGTACGATCCGGAACCGAGTCCGTACAGGTTCCTTTCTACCACTAGCTGTTCAATCAACGATCCTCAGCTCTCTTGGGCTAGTAGTAAGACAAGTCCTCACCATCAAGCTGCTTATGGAATAATTAACAACTTCTCTAACAACACAAACTCTCGACCCTTTTGGAGTTCTTCATCAACCACTAACTTAAACAACACGCCGCATAACAGTTTTATAACCACTTCGCAGACAATACCTACTCGTCTTGAGGAAAGAACTAAGGTAATTAATCACATGTATGTCAAAATTTGCTGATATATAAGTTTGTTGCTAATTTATTGAGTTTTTGTTTTGTGTTGAAGAATCAGAAGACTAAAGGCCAGAGCGAGTCTTTAAAGAGAGCAAAGAATGATGAATCCCCGTCGAAGAAACAGAGAATTAGTACGCCTTCACCACTGCCAACTTTTAAGGTAAATAATCATAAATCAAGATTAGTTTATAACATTTTATTTTAACTTTCTTGGTGGATAAAAAGGATTGTAAATGTAACAGGTGAGAAAAGAGAATCTAAGGGACCAGATTACTTCATTACAACAGCTAGTTTCACCTTTCGGAAAGGTGAATGATTTATATGTTTATTTATTTATTTGGATTAATAATATATACGAGCAAAAGTTTTCTCGTGGTTAGGTTTATGTATTGAGCTCCTATATTTTTTTCTGTTCTTCTGAGCTAATTTTCAGACAGATACTGCATCTGTTCTCCAAGAATCCATAGAGTACATCAAGTTTCTTCATGATCAAGTCATTGTACGTTTCTTGTGATTTCTCTCACAAAATCTTTTTCTAAGTCAAGAAACCCTAGAAATGATCAAATAATTTTCTTAAAAGGATATGATCAAATATTGAGCATTATATACAGGTTCTCAGCACTCCATACATGAAACAAGGTGCTTCCGTCCAACAACAACATCAGGTTTAGTTACTGCTCTATCTAGTGTTTTATTTTTGTCCATATTTGGAGTCTTCATGCCATCATGGTTAATTAAGTATTAATTGAGTATGGATTCATACAGGAATCTGGTAAGAATCAAAATGGAAACGAGAATCAAGAACTAAGAGCACACGGTCTTTGTCTCGTTCCCGTATCAAGCACTTTTCCGGTGGCTAATGAAACAACCGTCGACTTTTGGACGCCAACGTTTGGGGGCAGCAGTTTCAGGTAGAGTAGATGAACGTATATTAAAGGTTCTTTATTAGCATAGATACTATACTCATCAGTATTGGTTAGAAATATTGATAATAAAGAAGGAAAATAAAATTCGTACGTCATGATCTAAGATTGAATCATTACTTTGAAAAAAGTAAGGATAGTAGAAAAATGATGACTCTTCAAAGATAGGCAGAGGCAACAATGGTGTTGGAGGGGACCAACTACAAAAGCAAGAATGATTTAGGACTTAGAAAAATGGGATTATCTATTATACATTTTTTTTTCTATCTATTATACATTAATAGGCTCTATGTTAGAAAAAAAAAGAAGATATATAAATAACTAAGCTGAATTTGGTTTTAATTCTTTTAGGTGATAAAAGAGAGAGAGAGAGAGAGAGAGAGAGAGAGAGAGAGTAGTGGTTGTCAAGACGGACGGGAACATATGCTAAATTCAGCTTGAAGACTTCAAATCATGGACAATTATCTTAATGTATTTTCTTCTTCTTCTTTAGTATTTTAATTTGATACTATTTCGTAGGGGGTTTTATTGCTGAATTTAGCACATATGGGTTGTTTTATATTGAAGAACCTTTTGTTCCTGTCCTTGTTCTTGAATATATATAATATACATAATTTTTCTGTTGGTGCCATCTTTGTTAGTCACTTATTAAAGATCAACCTCTAAGTTTGTTTCTGACTTGTAGGTGTATAAAACTTACATTAGCTCCGAAAACGAATTTATATGCTGATGAGTAACAATAATATAATTTATATCTACGTATATATACAGAGATCGTGTTAACTATTTTACTAACCTATAAGTTAATAAATATTAATATCAAAAATTAGACAACTTCAAAATATATATAAATAATTCGATAAAATAATAAATCATTATAACTATATAGTTCTAGTAATATAATAAAATTATTAATATTCTTTGCAACTTCAAAATAAGCGTTGTTTTAGGAAATATATATTATTCAAATAATATTATATTTTTCAAATTTCAAAAATATTTTTTTAGTTATATCACTAACGGGTGTTTTATAATAATTAATTTTATGCTAAAACAATTAAGGATATTATCAATTAATTATATAAAATATTATCTTCTAATTTTATTTAATTATGTTAATTTGTTATATCTTGCTTGAAAAATATAAGAGATTAAATTTTTAATTAATTAAATTAAAAATATACCCCAAAATAACAATTCTAATTTTAGATACTGTTTTAGAAAACATGGATTTATTCTTCAGATCTACATATGGATTTGTCGATTAAAGTTTTGTTTCCGTACTATTTAAAAATATTCCTTATAAATTCGTAGGTTTACAAATTGATAAAGTATAACTTGTACTCATGGTTTCCAATCTGGATATCAGTTTTATTTCAGTTAGGTTTTTTTTGATTTTTTGGCATTATAGTTTTTAAAAATAATTACCATATTAAAACTATATCTACTTTAGTTTGGTTCGGTTTATCTATCTTTGATTTTAGGTTTATTTAGTTTTATACCAAAAAAATAAAGATTTATATTTTATAAATTTTTGTGAATTTTACTTTATATGATTAGATATTGGCTTTAAATTTAATATACCACGACAATATTTTGGTTTTTAAATATTTTTTCTTTTAATATTTAAATAACTTGTATACATATTTAGTTAATAATAGTAATAGTTTTATTTGATAATGTCAACAAAAAGATTGTCTTGTTTAATTTGATAAAAAAATAATTTAAAATAAAATATTAAATTACTAAAATCAATATTTAAGTATGACGATCGTACATACGATACATATATTTAAGTTCCATTATAGTAAAATATGCAAAATATTTTTTATATATATTTACATTTTAGTTTATTTAAACGCTATACGTGTTATCCTGTCTGGTAGTATCACCAAAATATAAATTAATTTTTAAATAATTTATGTTATTTCATAACGAAATTATAGTTACTATAAAGAAAATTAAACGGTTCGCAAGAGAACAATATGATAGAAAAACAATATTTTCTTTACCGATCAACAAATTATAATAAATCAGAATAATGTTTTTTCTAAAAATTAATCTGGGGTATCCCAAATCTATGAAATAATTATTTATGAAATAATTTAGATTAATTTAAAAAGGAATGTATATCCTATATATATATATATATATATATATATATCTTTTATAAATATCTAAATAGGTCCTAAATACTGTAACCCATATTCGCATGGCTACATGATTTTACTTAGTTTTTTAGAAGCTGGAAAATATAGCTTTTAAGGTTTATGTGCTTATTATTCCATGTTTGTCCATGTTCCAGTCCTTTTATTTTTTACGTTTATGCCAATATATCCTATTTTTACTGGACTGGGTTGATATATCACTCTTAGTTGCCCTTTCTATTTTTTATGATTTCAAGTTGATGCTTTCTATTCATTCTTTTAAGATTAAAATTTACCTAAAATTCTACTTGTAACTATAATGCAGATATATAGAAGAAAAATTTACTATTGCAAGAAATATTTTGCATCATTTACTTAATACAGTTGTAATTTATAATTTATAGTTGTAATGTAAATATTTTGCATTAATTTAAGAAAATAGTGCAAATATTTATATCAATTATTATAACTGGTTTAAATCGGAACGTGTTTAATGCTTCAGAAGTCCAAAATTTAATTATGATATAATGTATTCATACATATCCGTATATAAATGTTAAAATGTGCATTCATTGATTGAACTTTTTATTCGTTCGATTAGAACTATATATCATAAAAATTTGATAGTGGGAACCAGTAGATAACAGGCCCACTGGTTCCTACTTTGTCATTTGAATATACATATATGGTTTAGTATATATACTGATAGTAAATATACACCAATTTGACATTCAATATCATTCATGCATAAAGAAAAAAAATAAAGACTGTTCAACTAATTATAATGATTAAATATATATGTCTAATCTGTCAGATGCCACTAAAAGCATATGCAAAATCCCCAAAAAAACATCCGTATTACGATGAAAATTGACGAGGAATAATGGTCTTTGTAAATTTATGACAACACGAAAATTTATGCGGAATAAGAATTTATCGTAAAATACAAGTAAATTTACCATAATAAAATTTTGTTGTAAATTACGTGGAATATGACGAATTTTACAACGAAAGAAAAGTTTAGTCGTAATTCTATTGTAAGAAAAGCAATATTTTACGACAACATCTATACATTTAATTAACGACGAATAGTTGGTGAAAACTAGTTTTTAGTGTTTATAACGAACATTTTTCCTTCTAAAATCGTTGTTATACTGAAGTAAAAGACTTGTAAATCATTTATTGTAAACCAGTTGTTAAATTATTACCTACTAATGTGAAACTCCCTTTTTTCAAAAAAAAAAAAAAACTTTTTCATATTTATGTCATTGTGTTCAGCATGAAAACACAAACAAAAATAAAATCTAAAAACGTGAAAGAAAAAAAAAATCTAGAGATGACAACATATACGAATTACGGATTTGAATATATATACAAAACGATTTCAATTGAGAGTACGAAGGAATTTTCCAACGATCTGAAGGTATTTATGTACCATGTTGGTTGTACATTGTTCACGCATGAAAGCGGTAAGAAGTCATGTTTTTATCAAAGTGTAAAAAAATTTGCCTATAGTAAAATTATATGAAAACATTTAGTAAATAGAAACAAGCCAAAGAGGTTAAGAGTATTTCTCAATTTTTTTTCTGACCTTCTAACTATTTTGTGGCTTCTACTGGTAGAAACAAGCCAGAGGTTAAGGTTTAGGGGTTGTCAATCTAGTAAAACCGTACCCAACTGTAATAGAGAAAATGATTTGATTTTGGTATTAACACCGAACTGAAATACTGAAAGTAATTTGATTTTCATAAAACCGTGTATGAATGATGATTTTAGAAAGGTCAATTCTTTCAAATAGCAGTTTTAAGTTTTGTCGTAAAAATAGCATTCAAAAATAAAATGACCAAAATAGCATTTTTTTTTTGTTTTGAAAATTTTAATTTTAATTTTTATTTTTAAAATTTGAACACATTCCTAAAATTCATCATTTAACTCAAAACCCTAAATCTTAGATTAATTAATCGAAGGGTTATAAATATATATTTACCTTTCAATAAAATTTGTTTTGGTCATTTTTCTATTTGTGATGCTATGATAAAAACTTAATTTAGTGCTATTATTTAGTTTAGTGTTATTCTGGTCTTTTTCTCTTTTAAAAATCAAATATATATATATATATATATGGTTTGACTACTGATTTAGTGGTTTAGTTCTAGATAACACAACTTTGTAGATTAATGATAAACTTACAAAAAAATTTATGGCGTTGTCGAAGCAGAAATATTTATCATAATTCCAAAATACAAATGTCAACAAAAATAATACAAAAAATTCATATAGTAGAATTGCATGTTAAATAGTTATTTTGTAAATTGTAATTATTCTCATAATTTATGATAAATGTTTAAAGATATTATATGACAAGAAAATACCAAAACCAACTTCAGTATATAATATATATATATATATATATATAAAGTAATTGGGGTACATGTGGACAAAAAAGTGAATTGGGCGACATTGGCGCAGAACATAGTATTAGGAAGATTAAGAGACGCACGTTAAAATGAGCTCTTTTCCTGTTATAATCGACAATAGGCTTATTTTAAAGAAGCCCATTATTTCGAAGCCCAATTAATTTTCTTCATCATTAATCAGGATGTTTCACTGAGAAAACAATCACTCAGAAAACCCTTCCAATTTTTGATGCACTTTCTTATCGGTAAACCGTAAACATGGTGGTTGGTCTAAGATAGTTACAATACGATTATTCATTCATTACAACCAATTAACCTATCTAAGCAAAATCTCAAACACAAATATATATATTTTTTTTTTGGTTAATCTTGACTAATTCTTTTGTAAAGACACTTATATGACTTGACACTACAATACAACTTGATATTTCAGATCACGTGGTTCTGTTTCTATGAAATTTAGGATAAACATTGATACTTGGGATCAGACACAATGATGTGGCCAAAATGGAAATCTTGAAGATGACAATAGCCACATGCACTATTTAATTACGACTACAAGGACAATTAGAATCTTAAATGTTTGGGGCATTACGTCCACAGTTTGGTTTCCAAGATCGACATCTTTTTTTCTTTCTAAGATCGACATCTTTTAATCCTTTAATCGCTTTTATCAAAGAAATATATTTGTGTTTGAACGGACCTTGTGGTCAAGTGGCAATGGACGGGCCTGGGACGCCAACACGTTTCAGGTTCGATCTTCCTGCTATGCGAAACTAAGTCACATTGTTCTATTCACCTAACGCGGATATGGGTATATACTTTAGGACCTATTTGAATGTCCAGGAGAAGGAGTCCATCCGCGGACTTGCGACTCCCCCAGGGATTAGGTCTGGTTCTAATAGTGACCCGGATTTAACCTTTTTTTTGTCAAAAAAAAATATATTTGTGTTTCATATTGCAATTACAGGTTGTAACAAACATTTCATATAAATATCTTATTAAATTCAAATACATCACCTTATATCGCACCTGGCTTGTATCCTTCCTTGAGTGAATGAAATCTTGTGTTTAAAAAAATATTCGAATACATCATTGCACTTAAATAATGTATCCTTATCATTTAAAACGAGAAGTCAGAACCATTGCATAGTATCAAGTGTCGTCTCCATTTGAATCTGAAAGAGACCACGAATACCATGGCGGAATGACCTACTAGATCATTCCAAATGTGATTAATGCTTTGTTTCCAAATATGATTAATGTTTTGATTAAACAATTTAATATGTTTGTCTCAAAACTACAAACTCCACAATCAGTGTCTTAGCCGCATGTTGCTTTCACAGGTCAGATTTTTTTTCTCTTTCATTTTCCTTTATAAAACAAAATATCTTCATTCATGCAACCAAATTCCCACTTGCATATTAAACAATTGTGTTTAAATAATATAATCTTTTTGCAAATATCATATAATTTCTCTATATAAAACCTCAGTTACATAGAAGACTGCAACACATATATCATAACATTGTCATAAAGCTCATAACATATATTTTAAAGAGATGGCTGAATCTTTTAGAGCTACTCATCACTTCCTCACGTCTCTTCTCATAACGGTAGCCATAACCATAACCACAATCAAGTCGGTCCATACAACAGCAACAAACACAGAGTTCGTAAAATCATCATGCACAGTCACAACATATCCAAGACTCTGTGTCACTTCTCTCTCAACTCATGCCAGTCTCATCCAAACCAGCCCCAAGCTTATGGCTCACGCGGCTCTCAACATCACATTAGCCTCGGCAAAAGCTACATCAGTAATGATGGTGCGTCTCTCGAGTAGTAGACGGCTCAAGCCAAGAGAAGTCTCGGCCATGAGAGACTGCGTCGAGGAGTTAGGTGACACGTTGGATGAGCTTAGGAAATCAATTGGTGAGATGGGTCAGCTAAGTGGCTCGAGCTATGAGGTATACATGAGTGATATTCAGACATGGGTTAGTGCGGCTCTGACCGATGAGAACACGTGCACCGACGGATTTGAAGGAGATGACATGAATGGGAAGGTTAAGGTTTTTGTTAGAGAAAGGATTTTGGTTATTGCTCATTTAACGAGTAATGCTTTAGCTTTGATTAACCACTTTGCTTCTCTTCATGGTAAGAGAGACTGAGATATTTTTAGTTTCGTTTTTATTGAAAATTTCTGTTTGATATTGTGTGTATAATATATATATATATATGTGTGTTCGTGTTTAAGATTCATGAACCAATATGTACCAAATAAAGTGTTTCCTGATAAAAAAATTGAAAAATGATTTAAAAATATATTCCAACAAAACATTTAATACTTTTGTGTCCCAACAATTATAGATGCATCATTTTCATACGTTAAAAACTGTCCAGTGACTGTAGAAGAAAAAAATACTACTTCGCAATTAATAACTACTAATTCAGTTCATTCAATTATCTTCCACTAATATTTTTGAAATTTACATTATATTGATCTTAATTAACATATAATAATATATACATGTATGCACATAGAAAACTATAAAAAATCATGAAAATCAACATTATAACAAAAATGCATTATTGTTCAGGGATTGAATACAAAAAAAACGTCTATTTATTAAATTTCAATTCAATTGATACATTTATTCTTTATTTAAAATAGTATAAAATAAAGTAAACTCACGTGAAGAAAAGCTGTTTTCCTCCCACTTTTTGTTGAATAATGGCAAACCAACTGCTTGCAGTTGTTAGATTTTACAAATGGAATCTATCTTACACAATTCACACTCAGTACAGTACTAGTATCTTTTAAGGTATACTAGTTTTTGATCCGTCCGTCCGTGCGGATGTTTGTTCTTCGTAATTATATATTTTAACTTTTGAAAATTTGATAAATTTAATTGTTTATACTTATTGTGTTGTAGATTAATAAGTTTTTCAAGTTTCACTTTATTGTGTCTATTCAATGTGAAGGTTCAATTATACTTGTGAGTATTATTAAATTATAATATAAATATTTTGTTTTAAAGTTAAGTATAAATTTCAAATATTTTTTCATATTTTTTAAAACAAATACATTATTTATTCTTTGGAATGTTTTTGGAATATTCTTTATTGATAAAAATTAGAAATAATTATAACATGTCAACGAAATTTAAGACAAAAAAAAAAGTATTTGATTTGTTGTGTGGCAGTGACATGGGTATGTAATTTTGTGCAACTCTTAGGGTTAATTTCTTTTTGTACTTCAGCCTTAATAGTTTAGATATTTTTTATTTAAAAATGATAAATATAATTTACTATTATTCTACATCACATTTACAAGCACTTTACAATATATCACTATATTGTATCACTATATTGTATTACACTAAAAAGATAAAAAAAAAGTTGCTGATTCTGGTTAAGCATTTTCAACAAACCAGGTTTAGTACAATCACTACAAGAAAACATCGGTATTCTGAGGGACATACCGAGGGAAAATGAGTTCCTCGGAATTTTCTGACGAAAAATCGAGGAAATACCGAGGAAACCAAGAAATGTGGTTTCCTCGGTATTTCCTCGAAAAATTTCGAGGAAATTGCGAGGAAGACACATTTCCTCGAAAAATTTCGAGGAAATTGCGAGGAAGACACATTTCCTCGGTATTTTTTGAGGGAATACCGAGGGACAATAGGATTTCCTCGAAATTTCCTCGGAATGTCCTTTCACGGTTGAAGGGTTTGATTTAAAACCCCTTGTTCGTCAAAATACCCTCGAAATATTTTGAGGAAATTTCGACGAAACAAATGATTTTCGGTATTTCCTCGAAATTCCCTCACAATATTTCGAGGGAATTTCGAGGAATAAGGGGTTTTAAACCGAAAACAACGTTTTGCGGATTGAATAACACGTATATAACCTTCATTAAGTGTCTTAGGCAGATTATGAAGTCAAACTTTAGGGTTTTAAACCGAAAATAATGTTTTGCGGATTGAACGGAAACCACACAACATAAGAGAAACACTTATACATTTTAATAAACGTTAAAGGGAATACTTACAATTATTTTTGTAATTGTGTTATTTCATTGTTTATGATCATCTATACAAAGAAACCTCATTAGTATAAATTATATTTGTATAAGAAATGACATAGAGGAAAAAAATCGATGTTTTCAAAACCCAAACCATATTGTGAGGAAATTTCGAGGAACCTGCTTTCAAACTCTGTTTCCTCGAAATGTCCTCACATATTGTGAGGAAATTTCGAGGAAACAGGGTTTGGGGTTTGAAAACATCGTTTTTTTCCTCTATGTCATTTCTTATACAAATGTAATTCATACTAATGAGGTTTCTTTGTATAGAATGATCATAAACAATGAAATAACACAATTACAAAAATAATTGTAAGTTTTAAATACTTACAATTATTTTTGTAATTGTGTTATTTCATTGTTTATGATCATCTATACAAAGAAACTTCATTAGTATGAATTACATTTGTATAAGAAATGATATAGAGGAAAAAATCGATGTTTTCAAAACCCCAAACCCTGTTTCCTCGGAATTTCCTCACAATATTGTGAGGAAATTTCGAGGAACCTGCTTTCAAACCCTGTTTCCTCGAAATTTCCTCACAATATTGTGAGGAAATTTCGAGGAACCTGCTTTCCTCGGAATATTTTTCATTAACTCGGCAATCCTAGCCGCCAAACGTTTCGCGAAAATTAGATTAGAAGATTTCGAGGAAATTTCGAGGAACCTTATTAAAAATTTTGTGAGGAAATTCCGACGGACAGTGTCCGTCGGACGTCTCATAAATTAGGTTTTACGTTCTTCTCTTCCCCATTTCTCTCTGCCTCTCCTCTCTTCCTCTCCTCTCTTGCGCGGCCTCCTTCCTCTCCTCTCTTCCTCTGCGCGGCAAATCCCCTCTCTTCCTCTCCTCTCTTCCTCTCCTCTCTTCCTATCATGTAAGTTCATCTCTCTTCTCTTCCTCTCTTCATAGATCGATTCTTTGGATGTTAGATCTCGAAATTTAGGTTGTTAGGAAGGAAATTCTAGGATTGAATGGATAGCTTAGGATTTTCAAGTTTGGATTGTTGTTATATATTTTTTTAGTTCTTTTGTGTTTTGGGTAAAATTCAAAATGTTTTCATGTTTAAAACGTTTTTTTTGATTTTTAAAAATGTGTATATGATTTTTTTAAAACGTTTTTTGATTTTTTTAAACGTTTTTTTTTTTATTTTTAAAAATGTGTATATGATTTTTTAAAACGTTTTTGAATTTTAAAACGTTTTTTGATTTTTAAAACTATTTTTTATATATTAAAACTATTTTTGTACTTATTAAACTATTTTTATATATTAAAACTATTTTTGTAATTATTAAACTATTTTATATATATTAAAACTTTTTTTGTAATTATGAAATTGTTGTTTTTTTTTTTTTTCGATTTATTTTGTGTTTTGGTTTAAAATTCAAAACTTTTTCATGTTTTAAAACGTTTTTTAATTTTTAAAACGTTTTTTGATTTTTAAAAATGTGTATATGATTTTTTTAAAACGTTTTTTGTAATTACTAAACTATTTTTATAATTTAACCTCTTTTTTATATATTTAAATTATTTTTGTAATTATTAAACTATTTTTATATATATTAAAACGTTTTTTAAAGTTTACAGTAATAATAAAACGTTTTTTATAAATTTTTAAAAATATTTAAAAACCTTTCTATATTTATAAACGATTTGTAATTTTTTATAAATTAAATATAAATATATATATTATATATATTATATGTATAAATCATGTATACTAAAAACTATATATAGTAATTATTAAACTATTTTTTTATATATTTATATTTTTGTGATTAAAAACTATTTTTGGATTTTTAAAATTTTTATTTATTAAAACTAATTTTTAATATATTTTAATTTGTACAATTTTGAATAATATTATCTAATATATTTTCAATTTCAATTTTTATTTTATATTTTATATTTTCGAATTTCATTGAAAAAATTAATATTTTTTTTTATTTATTTTTTTGAAAATTCTGAGGAAAGGGTTCCCTGAGAATATTTCGACGACCACGTCCGTAGGAAAATTTTGAGGAATTTTGTGACGAACCCTCGTCCTCACAATTTCCTCGGAATTACTGTTCCTCGAAATTCCGTCAGAAAATTTCGAGGAAATTTAGAGGAAAATGAAATTTCGAGGAATTTTTTCCGAGGACCTTTTTCCTCGGTATGTCCGACGACATACTGAGGAAAAAGTCCCTCAGTATCTGCGTGTTTTCTTGTAGTGAATTCAACAAAGATCTTCGAGACTGACCACAACATCAAACTGTTGGAGTTAGCTTTCACCCACTTCCAGACCTGATCCGAGATCTTGATTCGAGAGCAATAACGCCCAATACAGTCCCCAACAAGATCCAAGGAAAGAACATAGGCCTACTAAGATTAAAACCCACTCCAGGCTCAAGAAGTCAAATACGCCGAACATAACAGAGTCAACCAAAACATAAACGAAATCATCACTAAAAGCACTTAACCCACGCCGAAGATCACATCACCATTACGATCAGCCAAGAAAACCTATAAAAGAAGAAAGAATAACCAAAGAGAAAGAGGGATTCTTTCAATTGCTAAACTGTACTCTAATTAGCATTCAAAATCGACTGATGTCTTGCATCCTCTGTGTTCATCTTTGATATCATCGATAAAACATCTATTTTCCATATCATAGCCTACTTTTTCTATTTTGAGCTTACTTATCAGTCAAGTTACTATTTTCATAAATCCTATTTATGAGTAAATTTTAGAATTCATAACAAACAAAGCATGAGTCTCTCTCAACTTCTTCTCTTCACACAAATATATAAATCAACCAAGTGTGAGTAATCGAAAGAGGCCAAAAAAGAGCAGCCATGTCTTTAACCACTTTAACGGCTTCCATTGCCAATCTAGAATCTAAAGTAACATAGAGACTTGTATAGATTAACCAGCAGATGCATGTTTTTTTTATCTCACAGAAAGTATCTTGTTGGATAAGTTTCAATAGCTTACAGTTCAAATCATTTTTAACAAATCGGTTAAAGATAGAAGGAAATTATCTACTTGTATTAGAAATAGGAAAAAGAAAGTTTTCTAGTTACATTAGAAATACTATTAGTAAAATAAGTCTTAACATTCATATAAATATCAAAATCGAGTTGAGTTGTGACTTTGATAATAAAAATACAAATGACTTTGAGTGTAGTTTTAAGAGAATTTATAAAGATTAATAAAGAGAGTTATATTTATACAATTGCTATGTGTGTTTTAAAAACTATATATCTAACATCCCAACAGCTTCATCCAAGTGACCATGTGCGCACAATCCCTTAAACAATCTTTTGCTACACCAAAGCTATAAATTACTGCTTCTCGCTTTGACTTGTTCCAAGAAAGATATACCTCAAATAATCAAGATACTTATCTTGATAACAAAGCTCATCAACTACTAAGCTACAAGCGTTGTTACTAGGTATTAGAGCATCCAAGACTCAAGCCCATTAGTGTTTCAAATGCCAAAAGAAAGCCCAAAATGTTTAGGGTTTCCAGGCAAATAGATTTGTATAAGTATAGCTCTTATGAGAACTAGAATGTAACTTTGAGAGTTGTCTCAAAACAACCCTCCCCCTCTTATCTTAATATAAATCAATCTATGTTTTAATCTCTTGAAGACAATCTAAAGCTTTCATCTTTCATTTAGTTTCTTGCATTCAATAAAGCTCTTCATGAGCTATCTATTTTTACATCTTTAGAATACTATTTTATGAAACTCATTTGAGTACAGATCTATTTGTTTTGGATTTCTATCACTAGGAACATAACCAGAAGCTAGAAACTCTCTCTAAATGTGCTCTAGCCTCATGAAATCTCCTTAACTTAACCAAACAAAGAACCACTGAATTCAAAACAGACGAGTCAGGAACAATGCCGTTTCTTTGTTTTAGCTTTGCTATAGTCTATCTAAGTGTGCTCTAGAGTCCTATTTAAATGTGCTTGATATACTTGGTCGGTTTAATCCGTACTTGGTCGAATCGGTACACTTGGTTGAATCACTTTTAGGAATCTAAACCGGTTTTCTTGTTGCAAATCGAACGGTTATTAAGCTGTTAATAAAGTTTCAACTTGATTTCAATCCGTGACACTTTAGTTGAAATGACAGTAACACCTCTATTTGAATCAAAAATATTTATTAATTTACAAAATATTAATTTATAAAATTTTACCATGTATTTTCATTTTTCAATAATATCTCCCAACTACAATTTTTTCCCTTTACAAAAGGAGTAACTGCAAATTTATTTTGGTTTTCTTCTTAGAAAATTTGTATGAGTAATTGAGTATTATATAAACTGTCTAATTTGAAAAGATATTCAATACAATTGATTCCATATTAAAATTAAGTACAATAATTCCAGTCCTTGTCTGTTCTAATTTCATAGTCATATGATTAGTAGCTATAGTTTTCATTATTATTAAGCGTATATATATATTCTAAAACAAGAGTCAATAAGAAAATTATAAGAAAAATGAGAGATATATCCATAATAATTTAGGATTATAGGCAGGAATGATGACAAGTTGTGAAGGAAACTTATTCACGAAGTGCAAATATATGAAACAATAAAAGTAAAAGAGTTATGAATATTATTGGTAATTGTTTACACTTGAGTTTGTTTGTAAGGGATAATTTTACTATTTACGACTCTTGTGCACGGGTATTTTTATAGCATCTTTTTCTTTTCTTTTTTAACACAAATTTTTATAGCATCTATTTTCTTTCTTGTAATGAAAGACAGACGCTTTGATTGGTTTAAAGCTTAGAAACAAAAGAAGAACATAGCAACGTTACGAAAATGCTGCAATAATGCTCTTCATTTATGTTATTCGTTGCATGTCAATAATATGATTATTGAATAAAAGTCAATAATATCATGCCAACATTGCATTGCAAGAAAAGGTTTAATCAATACACTAGAATAAAGGGCCAATCATGCGTACTTAACACACTCTTGAAGATCTAATTTTTCTATTATAGATAAATATTTATGATTTGCTTTACTAAGACAAAATCAAACTCTAGTGTGCCCTATGATTTGTATGTTCTTTTTCTATGATTTGTATATTTGCTGACGTCATACCCTTATAATTAAGCTTATATGACCATCAATACATTTTGATGATGGAATGAATTCCGCAACTCAAAAATCAACTAATTATAGAAATTCACACCTCATCATCTGATCTCTTCTTCTTTTGATTTTCTTTCGAATATGTAAATTATGAATGTTCGCCACTAATTATACTCGTTCGATTGTTCAAACGCGCGAATTCATATACTAAATCCTCTTTTTGCAAAATCATAGCCATTAACCTATATATAAATATTATCGCTCTGGTCTCTATCAAAACATGCTCTATTTTGTTGTATTTTATTTTATTTCTACACTTACCAGTTACCACTAGAGAGAAAAGAACATGATACGATGAACCAAAAGAAATGGTTGTATTACACTCTTGAAACAACACAAAATTTTCTCAGAAAAAAAAACAATACACATTAATACATTATACATGTGCCATGTCATGTATATGAGTTATCGTCTAATAGAATGATATTAGGTTACACTAAGGCCCACTTATTAGACCGGAAAGAAAGTTAGTTCGTTGGCCATGGCTGACTTGACAGTGTCTAGGACCACGTCGAACTCGCGGATCCAATCATATACTTGCAAGTAGGACCAGCCCAGCGGCTTCAGCTACAAGATGAATTGGTGTGACTTTACCGGTTAGGATCAAACCAGCTTAACCGATTGCTCCTCAAGCTGCTTCGTGCAAAGAAATCGAGTGATATGATGGTTTTGTTTATAGAATTCTCACTTTCTCAGTTTCCTGAATGTAAAAGTTATTAATGTGATTAGTACAGTCGGTTTGTAGTTTTCATCATCCAATGAGATAATTTAAATGTTCATTTTGGATACAAATATAAAATCAACCGTACTTATTGATTGTGTGGAGCGGTTCTCTAGAGCAAAGTGTAATGCTCGTAAAAATTACTGGAAAGTGAACGTTTGAGATGTTTTTAGTGTTGTAAAATTTATGTTTCATAGAGTAATAGAGGCAATCTTTCAAACTCATTGGTTAAGCTCTATTATTTTATTTCATTATTTTATATTGTACATGGATGTGTACTATGCATATATATACCGTACAGTGTAAAACACCACCCCAGTAAATGAGTTAGTCATTCATATAGAGTATGTACGTATTACTCACGAAGATAAATCGTTTCTGTAGTCTGGAATATCCTGGCTTAATGGTAAGAACGGACTCATCCTGCATCTAGATTTCGAGCTTGAACCTTGATGGAGAAAACTATTGCACGATTGTCTTTAGAAACTCCACACAGGAATTGACCATTATTTTCGGCCCATTTGCAAGCGTGGTGAGCTAGCCTATCCATGGATCATGCATTCCTAAAAGAATAGTTTAAGTCTATTTGATCATAAGAATAATTCCTGAGTTATTAAAAAATAGTTTTTATGTATATATGTAAAACATACTAAAATGAAAAATCATAGTGTTTGTAAGTGGAGAGTTGAAAAGATAGAAAGCAGACTGCTTAAGATTTCACCTTTTTATTTAATTTTACATTAATAGCAATTTCGCAGACATAGGAGAAAAAGAAAAATGCCATCAAAAAGAAAACGAGAGAAAGTCTAGCATTAGGTCATAAATATTTCACCATAAAATATAATGATCGATATGATCCTCTAATTTCTCTTATCATTGCTTTATTCGAGATTAAATACCAACCTTTGAACGTATAAATGTATAACGTCTTTAACAACCTAAAAATAAGTTTATGTTAATTAAGCACATTTTATATAGTTGTGTTGGAAGAAATTTAGAACCTCTCCTCATCGAATGAAGATTCAATTGCGTGGTATTGTTGATTCATCTGAATTTGATGTATACTACAAAAGTAAATTTTGTTATGTTGATTGAAATCACGAATTAAAAGACCAACGTGGTCTGAGGAATGAGTATACAAACTGGGGCCAGCACCGAAGGCGATAAGGAGCTTTTTCATCACGATGATGTTCCCTGGTTTATTACGTAACCATTCATGTCAAGCCACGTTATTTTATTACTGAATTTCTTTATTTTCTTACGTTTTTTTGTCAACAGTTATTCTCTTGAATCACAGTTCCCCTTATAATATCACATATTCCTCTTTATATCTATCAAGACTAGCTGGTGTTCCCCAAAAAAATAAAAAAAATCTATCAAGACTAGCTAGGAGGACATTGTACTAAAACATTATATTATCTTAAAATTTGCAAAAGAACATGCGATTTTAAGAAAGTAGGATTGTTTAGTTCAATCCAAGAGTGTAGTGATATACTGATATGATAACTGAGAAAACATTAACACCAGAGAAGATTTAAAGTCTAGAAAGTAAATAAAAAGGAAAATGTTTAGTTTTAACTTTTTTTTAATCGATAGGACGTTTTTTTTTTTAACGTCTGAATCGATTATTATCGATTAATTATGCTATTACAATGATGAGAATATTACAAAGACGATTATACAGCCGACAATTCTACCATCTTGTGAGAATACACGCCTGACTGCACCTCTCCGAGCCGTCCTATGAGATCCATGTTCGATGGTACGCACTGCACCAAGCTGAAGATCTCCTGTAATCCGTTTCTCCATAAGCTGCATAATTTGGTTCTGGGATTTGAACCCCAGACCTCCGGGTGTAGAAGCATTACATGAACCCTTAGTCAAATCATTACATCGATAGAACGTTTGGACCGATTATAATATAACTATTTGAATTAGTTTTGAAAAATTGTCTCATTTCAATAGTTGGTAGAGATGGATATAAAAATATCACATTACTTCACTATCACACACAGATAAAAAGTGAAAACTTATGCAACACTTCTTCAGGTAGAGAAAGAGGAAGACAGTGATAGCTTAGTTATAATTAAAGACCCCCCAAAATCCAAATAGATTCTTATGTTTACAAAGTATGAAAAAAATACAAATTAATATGAGGACATTTCCTTTTGCATCATTAGAGTTTTTGTCCCTCTTTACATTTATATGCCTATAAATATGTGTACATATAAGCCTAGAGAATCCGCCATTATCGGAATACTCTTAAGTCTTTCATTATCTCAAACATAAACTAAGACAAGACGCTTTTGTCTCTTTGTCCAAAATCTACGAGGAATCAAAAGAAGAAGAATAAATCGAATATTCTTATAAGTCTTGCGTATATATAAGAAGAAGATTCAAGTGAGTTTATTTCAGTATAGAGAACCATGTCTGATTTATAATTGTTGTGATGTGATCGAATCTTATATAGTATCGAAAATGTTTGACGTTCGTACACGAGAACTTAGGTTATAAGTACAGCTCTTTTTTTTTTGCTAACTCACAACTATTTCTTCTTTTTTCAGAAAAATACAACTATTTTCTTTAGACAACAACATTGGTTTTCTCCTCCTTTTAATGGAAAAGTTTGTATCCTTATTTCACGTACGACATTTTAAATGTTGTTCATTGTTATTCTTCCTCCTTTTAGTAACATTTTCATCAAATGTAGAGTCAGATAGGAAAGAAATAATAGATGGGAGGTAATTATTGTTTCATTCACGCAGATTATGGAAAGTTAATTACTAGTTTGTAACCATGCATACTATGATTCTAGTTTTTCTTTTCTTAACATTTTATGTGTGGAAATTCAATCGAGATGAGTTATGAGTATTCAAACGTAACATTTTTCATAATGAAATGATACTTTACCCATCATTACGTGTTTGGAAAAGAAAAGATACATCTCTATTTAAACTTACTTAAATACTTACTTTAGTTACATGCAAATCTTTCTATTTACCGATGATAAATCAAGTAGTATATTTTACAAATTGCCACATTCCAGAAAGAAAAAGATCAAATGGAAAATCTCTCACGCATTCCTCCCGGATATCGATTCCATCCGACCGATGAAGAACTCGTAGACTATTATCTTAAGAATAAAGTTGCATTCCCTGGATTGCAAGTTGATGTTATCAAAGATGTTGATCTCTACAAAATCGAGCCATGGGACATCCAAGGTATGTGTGTCCAGTGTCCTTGCATGGTAATATACAGTATTAGTTGTTAAGGTTCAGATGTTTTTCTAATTAATTCATATAATTAATTGATAATATATGCATTGCATCATGTTCTTTATATGTTAGATTATTAACTCACATTTTATATATGTCGATAATGTTTTCTTTTTAATATGCAGAGCTATGTGGAAGAGGGGCAGGAGAAGAAAGGGAATGGTACTTCTTTAGCTACAAGGACAAGAAGTATCCAACAGGAACACGAACCAATAGAGCAACAGGCTCGGGATTTTGGAAAGCAACAGGTCGAGACAAGGCCATATACTCGAAGCAAGAGCTTGTAGGAATGAGGAAGACTCTTGTGTTTTACAAAGGCCGGGCTCCAAATGGTCAAAAGTCAGATTGGATAATGCATGAATATCGTCTCGAGACAGATGAAAATGGACCACCTCATGAGGAAGGATGGGTGGTTTGTCGAGCTTTCAAGAAGAAACTAACGCCTATAAATTACAACAATCCAAGAACAATGATGGGATCATCATCAGGGCAAGACTCTAATTGGTTTCCACAGCAGATGGATGTTGCTAATGGTAATTACTACCATCTTCCTGATATAGAGAGTCCAATAATGTTTCAAGGCTCATCATCATCATCATTACACCATAATGAGAATGACCCTTATGGTGTTGCACTGGGCACTATCAACGCAGCACCAAGCACATTAATGCAACGAGATGATGAAGGTGATCATGGTCGTATTATTACTAATGATGCTTCTCATATGGTCATGATGAACACAAATATTGATCATCATCATCATCAATCAGGACTACTACTCAATGATGATGATGATTATAATGATCAACTGATGGATTGGCAAAGTCTTGACAAACTTGTTGCTTCTCAGCTAATCTTGAGCCAAGAAGAGGAAGCAGTTAACCAAGATCCATCTAATAATTTTTCGAATGAAACATAAAATCATCTCTTTGAAGAGAAACCATCTTCCTCTTGGGCTCAAAATACACACAAGTAAGATCCATCCTCAAACATGTGAGATATATATAATTAATTAATTGTGGGTCATCATGCTATCGATTGTAATTTTATACCAAATTGTTTATTTATTATGTACACTTTATAGTACTTTTGTGTCAACGTGTGTAACTTTCTAGTGTTATGGAATATATAACCACAATGCCTATACTTATTTATACATTATGGTCATGTATTTACGTTAAACAGATGCACTGTAAAAACAATGACACAACCAGAATCATCAAACATATGAAATCTGATAAAACAGAGACAAACAAGTTTGGGAACACAAAGGGATTACAACATGAACTGCTAAAACACAACCCAGTAAGAAAAACACAGTAGACAAGACTTGAGAGATGTGTCTGACAAACAACCATACCCGTAATTCTCTCTCTTTTGCCAGACACAAAGGGCTCAGTTAAATGGGCTAACGCAATTGCCTCAGGCCCATATAAAACACTTAAATGACTGGGCCTCATAGACCCATAATACATATTTAGGGTTTTAATTCCATAGTCTTTTATATTTAAAGGTTAAAATTTTATTTTCGTTGCTTCGTTCATCGCCGTCGTCGTTGTCGTCTCACAGGTTTCTCCACTTCTCAATCTCTATGTTTATATTAATGTCTGAAAATTGTGTGTTTCTGTGTCTGATTGAACTGTTTCGTATGTTTGTGAATTGACAGAAGAATAAGAAGAAACAAAGAGAGAGGTTGAAAACATGGCTTATGCAGCGATGAAGCCCACCAAGGCTGGTTTGGAAGAGCCACTCGAGCAGATTCACAAGATCAGGATCACTCTCTCCTCCAAGAACGTCAAGAACCTCGAGAAAGGTAGTGTTTTTAGATCTTTTCGTTTTGATTTTTTTGATGATCTTAATCAGCTCATTTTAGCAATCAACGTATTTATAAAATGTTCATAAATTAATTTTTTCATAGTGTTTTAACTATTTTAAGAAACCTTGTAGATGAATCAATTTAACGGGTTTTAGGTTTTAGTTTAATTCAAATAAAACCCTAAGGGATTGATTTAAACACTGAAGTAGTGTTAATTGATGTCTTGTTGTTGTTGGTGTTGGTAGTGTGTGCTGATTTGGTACGAGGAGCAAAGGACAAGAGACTCAGAACAAAAGGACCAGTGAGGATGCCCACCAAGGTTCTTAAGATCACTACCCGTAAAGCTCCTTGTGGTGAAGGTAAAGGCTTTGAGAAAACACTATTTGTATATGGTTAGACATATTTTATAACATTTGCTGAGAATTCGTTACAATCTTCTGTTTTGTAACAGGAACCAACACGTGGGACAGGTTTGAGTTGAGGGTTCACAAGCGAGTGATTGATCTTTTCAGCTCTCCTGATGTGGTGAAGCAAATCACTTCCATCACCATTGAACCTGGTGTTGAGGTCGAGGTCACCATCGCCGACTCTTAGATTTTTTTTTTGTTACTTTTTCTGCAAGAAACAATCTCTTACACTGATTTCTCTTCGGTTTATTTGGGAGTAAGACCAATGTTTTGTTGTCGTAAAATTTAGTTCCTGTGCTTTCTTTCTTAGTTGAGGAGATTTTGTTTAATCCCAAGTCTTCATTTTCATATATCAAGATCTTGATCATGATTACGTGCGACACAAGATTGTTGATTCAGTTAATTTCTTAAAAACCCCTTATAATTCTCGAGACAACTTGAACGAAATTAATATACAAAATACTTTTTCTGAGCAAGCATATGCCTCAACTTAGGAACATAGAGACATGCTATCTATTATTATAAACTGATGATTCCTCTCCGACAAAACAATAGTAGCATTCCTCAAAACTTAAATAAGTTTTTAGCAACCGACATGAAAAATTCCAAAATTTCAATCGGCAAGGCCAGCAAGAAAGAAACAGAAAGCAAAATCATCTTCTGAATCTCCCACCACCACCACGCCCGCCTCTTCTTCCACCACAACCATGTCCATTGCCGTTATGACCAGGAGTCTTCATGTTTTCAGGCAACGGGAGGATGTGATCTACACACTTCCTGTAGCTGAAATCGTCGGCAGAGTCGTCTTCCCTAACAAGAAAGAAGCACCTGCTTTTCCACATCGGGTGGGTTCTCACTTGGAAGGCTTTGATCCCTCCCCCAATCTTCGCGTCAGGCTCAGAATGTCCCTTCTTGATCAGATCTAGTAACACCGTATGCTCATACTGAAACAAAAATGAGTAAGTCAGGAACATAACTCAGTCCAACAAGTTTAAGTTAGAAAACTCCAATGAAACTGCAACAATGTGATTTAAATTGCATATTCCAAATATCTACAATCAATAATAAGAGACTTTTTTTTTTGTGACACAATAATAGCAGACGTAAAACATGTTTCTAAATAAAAAAACTCCATCACAAATCAAATCATATAACCGATAAACATAGTTTCAAAGCAGTAACTATAATAACAGCTGCAAAAGGAACCCACTTCCCGAGCTGTCTCATTTGGACTTCAATGCACAACTTTGCTATTAAAAAATTGGAACTTTACAGTTAAAAGAATGAAAAGACAAGAAGTAGTAGAAGCCCCAAAGAACCAAACACAAGCCACTTCCCAGCTACAAAGCACAAATTTTGATCATATTCACTTGATAAATCCTATAATTAAGCAAATAACATAACCCTATATACTCAATCAAACAAATCTTATTGAAAAATTGAAACTTTACAATTAAAAAAAAAAGCGAAAAGACAAGAAGTAAGAAATTGTAGAAGCCCCACAGAACCAAACACAAGCCAGTTCACAAGCTGTCTCAGCTTGGCTACAAAGCACAAGTTTTGATCATATTCACTTGATAAATCCTCTAATTAAGCAAATCACAAAACCCAATATACTCAATCAAACAAATCTTATTGAAAAATTGAAACTTTAAAATTAAAAAAAAAAAGCGAAAAGACTTGACAATATCTTATTGACATCGAGATCAGTTGGCCAAAAGTGCATAAACTTGGTGAAGTAATCGAAGATAGCCACGGAAGTAACAAACTCCTTCGGACCCAGTTTAACCGGATCCGACCCGTTAGACTTCTCTTCATCTCCCACCTTCTGCTTCTTCGACTCGCCTCCGCCCTCTGTTTCCTCCTCCGTCTGCTCTCTCTCGCGTTTCTCCGCAGCTTCGACTTCCATCTCTACTACTTTCGAGTCTGTGTTTACTTCGGAATCAACGATCTCTTCTCGCTCCGCCATTGTTAAGCTAGTAAAGCTTTCGCCTTTCACTCTTGATTGCTAGGGTTTAAGCTTTTGGGTTTGAGTGTCCTAATGAATATCAGTTTTGTTATGTCATCATCGATTTTCTATTGAACCGAACCGGTTTGGTTCTGTGTGTGTATAATTTTTTTTTGTTTTGTTTACTAGTAAACTAGATAAAGCGGCATGGCCCATAGCCCATTCTGTCTTGAATATCGAACCAAGTAGGGCCTTTAAGAGGCCTAAATATAATGGTACGGCTTCAGAAAAGTCTTTTCTTTTAACTCACCTTGCTGATCCCATTAGAGAAAGAGGAGTCTTTTCTTTTAACTCACCTTGCTGATCCCATTAGAGAAAGAGGAGTCAAACCACTCTGATGCTGGGCATAAGAGTTAGGACTTAGGACATCTCCAACCTTACTCTATTTTCTCTTCTAAAATGAAGTAAAAGTGAGTAAAAGTGATTATGAAGTAAAAAATGCTTCAATCCCACTATATTTCATATTCTATAATGAAATTTACTCTATAAATAGAGTAATCTATTTGTTTGTTTGTTCATTACTCCGTTATGGAGTAATAAATGAAATAGGATTGGAGCATTTTACTCCATAATCACTTTTACTCCATTTTAGAGTAAAAAATAGAGTTTTACATTGGAGATATTCTTAGGTGTCTATATTAGATTCGGCTGATTCTTTTTTATTTTCTTTTGATACTATGCTCATAGTGTAATTGTGGATTTACTAATTTTTGGGTTGGTTTAGTTTCGGTTCTTTTGGATTTAGTTCAGATGGAACTAATGTATAATCAATGTCTAAAATATTTTATCTTAAAAAAAGAATAAACTAATGAAATTGAATAAAATACTCAATATATTATTCAAAAATAAAATAAAATAAGTTAAACAGCCAAAAATAATTAAATAGTATGCAAAAAAAAACTACAAGAATCTCTAAAATACTCTAAATATCTAAATGACTTTTATAACATATGTACGAAATTAATAGATTTAACTGATTTCACATATTTTCTGACCATAGTTTGCATTTCAGTTCAAATTGTGCTTACACCCAAAATTTTCTTACTCTAAAAACTCAGGGTAATTTTTTATAACAGTTCGAACTAAATTTTAAAATTTGGTGTTCGGTTTCAGTTTAGATTTCGGATTTGATTTAAAACGTCCAAGCGTGGCCAGCATAAAGGATTTTGAAATCGGATCAAAGGAAAATTCGTATTCCCTAAAAAAAAATCATCATCATACTACTAAACACTGCGAGAAAGCTCGCCTCAATCTACACACATGCTAAAACATTAGTCCGGTTTTTATCCGAAACCTTTTGATTAGATACCACAGAAAGGGACTTTAAACAACTAGTCCGGTTATAATCAACGAAGTTAATGTACGAGATAAGGAAGACAAAGAAAACGGTTAAGCTTAAAGTGGAGAGAGTGTGAAATTAATTATAATCGAAAATGAGACACTTCGGTGGCTAAAAGGCTAAAGATACTCATGACTCAGTCTCATCACAAGTCATAAGTCTCATAACCAGCTTGCTCGCTGTGTTTCACAGGCACAAGTCAAACCCTTCACATGTTAGCATTTAATACTCTTTTTCTTTTACCTAATTCTTGTTTCTTATTCGTATATTTTCGTAGTCCCTTCCACCACTAGTTTTTTGCGTCCTATATTTTATTGTACGCATGTTGTATATAGTTTAGGTACGAAGTTCCTCTCGGCTCTTGATTTTCTAAAATTTATTAACAACATGCTCTAGTGGGTTTTAAATCGGGCAGTAACCCGGTGATGTCGGCATATAAAGCCACAATTTATGAAACTAATGTTTTGGTTGCTTGATTATATTTTGATCACATTCATATGAACATAATTTGTCGGATGCTGGATTATAGATTGCTTAATTTGATCTAAAAATATGCAATGCTTCTCAAAATTAATCATAACTTTTATGAAAAGAGCAAAATAATCTTTTATGAAATATTATTACAATCTTTCTAATCTTTCTTAATCGTTTCTGTAGTATCTTTATTTTAAAGGAATACTAGATTATGACCCGCCCTTTTCAAGGGCGGATATATTTTTTGATTTACTTTTTTATGAAACAAAATAATTTTTATATTTTACTTTGTTTTGTAATCATATTTATGTTTGATATTAAAATAGTTCCTTAAATAAATAAAATACATAGTTGAATATAATATTAATCAATAAGGATCCGACTGATTCAAATACAGCGGTTGCGGATGCGGGAGTTTGCGGATGCGGGTGATTGCGGTTTCAAGCGTTATTTAGCGTTTTGTATGACTGGCACAACGTTTGGAAATTGATGTATTTGCGAGATATTTGTGATTGGTTGATTATGAGATATTGCAGCGGTTTAATAATAAATTATCAATATAAACATATTATAACATTATAAATTATAAAACATACTATTGTAATACAATATAATAATTATTAATATAATATGATAATAATAGTATTATGTTTATTTTTTAACTTTTAATTAGTTGAAAGTTATAATTTTAATAATTTTTTGAAGATTTATATTAAATATTTTAAAAGAATATTTTTCTTCGTTTTATATGTTTATATCTTTATATATGTATGTATATATTTTTTTAAATTCTAATGAATAGCTAGTTTAAAGTTTTTATAAAACAAATTATGATATTGTTTGTGAATTTAAAATAATATATAAAAAATATTTTTATTTATTATATTCTCATTTGAATATCACCAACTTTTTTAAACTGAATATCAAGTATCTATACTATTAAAACTGAAATATCTTTGAAAATTGTGTAGAAACATGGATAACAATATAAAAAAGAATATAAAATTGTTTAGAAACATGTATAGCAATATATTAAAAAGTAACTGATTTATGTTATTAAAAAAAATTGGAAGTTCATTATATTATGAGAAACTATATATTTCAGCCAGCTTTAAAATTTACGAAAATGTCTCAATCTAAATATCTAAAAATATATTTTGTCTAAAATAGTCATAAAAAATTTAAACTTTATATACATATTTCAAATCTAAATAATAATCTAAATTGATTTATATTAAAAACAATTATTCAAAATATACATATATTCAAAAAATGATTTTACTAAAAATATTTTCCAATAGCTATTATAAAAAATGTTTTCAATATATATAAGAAAAATATAATACAAAACTCAGTTTCAAACACCAACTCAAATTAGGTTTTGATATTTTATATGAAGTTTTTAAAATATAACTTATTTAACTATCTATATGATGATACATATAAAATATTATTAATTATATGATACATATAATAGTGTCATGAAAATTAATTATAACACATTTTTAAAAGATACATCCGTACGGATGCATGGATCAAATGGATCAAAAGTATAGTTTATATATATTATAAGTTTGTAGATGGTCCATAAACAATAAAAATTTGGTGTTTATGGATCAAGTCCAGTATAATGTATAATGAGAACTTGATTAAACCAAGAAAGATATTTGAACCCAAACCAAAGGGACATTTAATATGACGCTCGGTTAGTTTTATGTGATAATTTCGGTTATGTTTAAGTAGTTTCAGTGCATTTATAAGTAGCGTGTATTATTAATTCTAGTATTATTCTAACAATTCTGAAAGAGTCCAAAACAACTTCTATCTAGTAGATAAAAAATAGAACTCTAAATTAATAGATTAGATTGTTCTTTTATTTTAAAACAAAGTCTACGATCTATTATTAGATTTTGATCTACACTCCACATAGATGTTTGATTTAACTTGTATCCAATGTAAACTCATAACCACTGGTTTTATAAAATATCTATGTATATTTTTATGTTTTGTAAATTACATTTAAAGTAAAATATATTATTTTATAATATAGATGTTAAATAAATATATATTTATTTGTACATAATATTATATTTAAAATTTATAACATGATGCAATTTGATGTAATTATATTATTCAAATATTAATTTTTTTTGTTTATTTACTTAAAAATGAAAAACATACTAAAAGTTTAATCTCTTGCATTAGTTTCTATAAATTATTATTAATTTTACGATATTTTGTTTTCTTAAAAATTGTATTCTCAAAATATTTTATATTTACTAAAACTAAATAAGATAATACAATATATAAATATTTTTTATATAATATATAATATATATTCAGTTTGTGTTTTTATTTTAACCACAAAAAAACAACAACCATAATTTTGTTATAGCCGCTACTAATATAATACGGTTTAATTAAAATGATTAATGGTCAAGATATGAATATTGATATCTGATTAGATAAGCTTTGGAATTATAATTAATTATTTTATTGATCTTAAATGTTGTAACAGAATCTGTAATAAAAATATATAAAAAGAAGTATTTAATTTATTCTAAATAAAGTAGCTAAATCTATAAATAAACGGAATTACCAAAAGTTAATTCAGATTTAATAATACAAATTACTTTTAAATGTTTTGACATAATCTGTAAAAATTTATAAAAATAAAATTTATTCTAAATGTAATAGTTAAATCTATAAATAAAATGAAATCTAAATCTATAAATAAAAAGAATTACTAAAAAGTAATTCATTTAATAATATATATTTCTAGTACTCATTTATTTTTAGATGAACTGAATAATGTTCATGTCAACCGAAAATCTACATTATCACATCATCACAATTATCCGGGTTTGCCTATCACTGGTGGAATGATCCCAGTGATCCCTGGTTTGCCTATCACTGGTGGAATGATCGCAGTGATCCCTTTGAGATCAGTTGAGTATTCGGATTTGGATACTTTTGAACAGGAGCATTTTTGAGATGTTGGAGGTCTGAAATATTTTATTAAAAGTTTTAATTAAAAAAAATTCATAAATTTGGGGACTTTTTTAATAATAATTTTCAAAAAAAACTGGAGGCACTAATCCAATATTCATTTTTGCTTTCTGAGGACCACCGCTGCTTTGAATTATCAAAAGACATCATCACAATTACAACATAATTAAAATAATTAATGTAGTAATAATGTTTGAATAACTCGAGTAGGTAGACTCTTTATATTACCATTTAATGACATTTTTGTCTCAGGTTTATGATTGATTTGAAAGGACAAAATGATTAATATGTTGTATCTTCCTTGGTTTCACATTATTATAAAATAATATATAATAAGATTTGCGTAAGAATGCTGTTCGTCATATTTTCAAAGTAAAAAAGTTAGTTTAAAGTTTTAACTCAAAGTTTCCATTAGTGAAGTAGAAATTAGAAAACGAAATCTATGTATAGAAAGTTGATTTTTGTGTGTGTGTTAAGTATATACGGTATATCAATGATTCACTATACATTACATTATATAAAGATTTGAGTAACCAGAAACTTGAAAGATATTTGTATAAACCATACTAGTTTTTGACCCGCGCTTTGAAGCGCGGAAATTTTACGATAAAAAATTTCACTAATAACTTAACAAATATTTTGGTAACTTTTAAAGAGTGTGTATTTAAAATATTTTTGCATTTAAATCAATGTTTTTAAATTCAACCGATTGTGATTATATCCGTTAATCCGGAGATCTGACAATTCAATTTTGGTTTTTAAAATATTCATATTAAAAAAAATCACTAACCTCGAAACTAACCAATTGAACTGATGGATGACTGATGGATGACCGATATGTAATCTTATAATCCAAAAATTTAAAGTTCATTATTTTACAATTTATGAAATTATGACGTTTCTACAAAATTTTAAAGAAAATGATAGATATAAAATAATTAAGATTAATTATTGTATTGTTTGAAAACATTGATAGTAGTATAAAAATATATTGTTTGGAAATATTGATAATAGTATAAAGAAATAAGTATATTGTTAGTATAAAGAAAGTAACATTAGTGATTTAATGTAAGTTTAACTATAAAGTATAAAGGTGTATTTAATTTAAAAACTTACAAAATAAATGTTAGGTCCAATAGAATGTTTCTGTTTTAATAAGATAGATGAGCCATATAGTACAAAACACATTACATTAATAAAGACGGGAACACGTACACCCTTTGTGTTACGTTCTGAAAGATACAATAAAAAAGAAAAATAGATTATATCACCAAAAGGGGAAAAGAGTGTTGTAGAGCTAAAAGCTCCTAAAGACTCTAAAACCCTAATGCAATAATAAACATACATACTATAGGTTATAACTAATTAACCCTCATATTCTAGAAATATTCCACTTGATTTAGTTCTAGCACATCGCTTCTTGTCCTTCTAACGACATGCCAACCATGTTCTCATCAAATAACCATTTCTCAAACAACGATAAAGATCCTTGCGATATCAAACCAGAGTCTTGCTCCATTGTTATCTCCGATTTGCTCACTTGGTCATGGAAGAAGCTTTCCTCCTGAGTCAAATTCTGAGTTTGTTCCATGGAATTGAAGCTAAAAAAAGATTGTTCAAACCCTTCTCCGCCTTCTTCGGTAGCTGCTGAAACAAGTGGACCGGTCTCTGAAACCGGTGATGATGAGGATGTAAGAGTTAATGTTTTTGGTGGGTCTTTCATGAAATCTTGAAGCAACCGAGCAATATTCTCAGCACTTGACGCATATACCCCTGATAGGAATTGAGTAGTGGTGTTGCTTGTAGTGGTGATTGTGGTTGTGGTATCGGAAGAAGAACCAGGGATGTTTTGTGGTATGATTGACAATGATGATGAAGATGGAGAAAGTTTTGATGATGGTTTTTTGTCTAAAGATAAAGCCTCGCATAGAGCTTGCTTTGCCATGTTTATATCTGTCTGAAGTCTTTTCTCCCATTGACCTTTGTTTGAGCTTTGATGTTGCTTTTGTGAAACAGTGTTCGATGAAGAGAAGGCATCATGATCTCCTTGACCAGATTCATTGATCTTCTTGAGCTTCTTCTTCAAGTGAGTGTTCCAATAATTCTTTATATCATTGTCTGTCCTTTCTGGAAGGTATGATGCGATGGCTGCCCATCTATACATAAACAATAACATATTTAGATCTATTATAGACTCGGGAAAAAGTAGTGTTTGGACAGATATAGTCTATAGATCATGTGCATGTATGTACCTGTTGCCTAAAAGGGCTTGGAGATGAACAATCATCTTTTCTTCATGCTCAGTGAAGTTTCCACGCTTAATACCGGGTCGAAGATAATTAGTCCATCTTAATCTGCAGCTCTTGCTACATCTTCTCAGACCTAAAACACCAAATTAACAAATATTTTAACTCAAGAAAATGGATAAAATGGTGATTAGAGATGTGTGGACAAACGAGTCGATGAAATAACTTAGGCTATTTATGACACTCATATTTAATTTATCATACCAACCAAGGCAGAGACTATATAAATTCAAACCTCCAAATAAGTTTAAAACAAAAAAAAAGGTAAAGTTCAGTTAAACAAACTAACTCGTTTTTGATCAAGAAACTACAAAGACAAACCTGTGTTAGTAGGGACAGATCTCCAGTTTCCAGGACCATGTTCTTGGATGTAAGAAACTAAGATGATGTCTTCCTCTGGTGTCCATGGCCCTTTCTTCACTGCAGTCTTTTCACAACAAGGTGGTCTTCCCATTTTTTGCCCTCTTTTCAATATGAAAATATATAAGCTTAGGGCAAGAAGTTCAACCTTTTGAGGGTTTTGATAAAGCTTATAGGACAAAAACTTAAACTTTGTGGGTTTTTTTAAAGCTTTCAGAAAGTTTTGAGGATTGAGACAAAGAAAGTCCAAATGGGTTTGGTTTTGTCTGAAAAATTAGAGAGATGTTGGTTATATATATAGAAAAGCGAGAGAGAGAGAGAGAGAGAGAGAGAGAGAGAGAGAAGGAGAGAGAGAGAGAGAGAGAGAGAGAGAGAGAGGAGAGAGAGAGAGAGAGAGAGAGACGGAGAGAAGAGAGAGAGAGAGAGAGAGAGAGAGAGAGAGAGAGAGAGAGAGAGAGAGAGAGAGAGAGAGAGAGAGAGTTAATTAGTAAGTAACTAATAAATTAATGGAATGAAAAGCAACAATAATGAAGGGACTGGCTTTGGCTTTGCTTTCGAAGAGTCAACATGGACAGCAAAATGCATTTACTCTCTGTCTTAAAAGTCAGCCTCCTATATCTCTCTCCTTCTATGGACTTACACGCTTTCAAACACAAATATTTGTTTTTGTTGTGACGTTTGTGTTTACTTATGAAAAAACTAAATATATGTAATATATTTGGTGTATGAAACAAAACTCAAACAACTACATAAAATTTTCCTCCACTTATGATTTCCATTTTTTTTAGAACGGCAGATCGGGTCGCCCCAAGAAAATATACTTATTGCTATATAGATTAATCCGGAATCATACCACACTACTTGGTTCAAGTTTGGAACATCTTCCGGTTAATGACAAACTTTTTTGTTACGATCCACTATATTAATAATTTAGACCAAATTCATACCCAAGCTAACAACTAATGATAATTTAGTTTCTGGATAAAAGATTTTCATTTTCTATCATCTACAACTTTCCTATATACTTTAGATTTCACCTCACATGAACTATAACACAAATACAAAACACTACTAGACATCATTTTAAGTAAATTAAAATAGTTATGGATAAAGTAATAAAGTGTTAATAATGTTTTTCTTAAGATTAATATCATAATTTAGAATTAAATCTCATAAACAAACTCGAGCATTTCTTAAAAAAAAACAAACTCGAGCATTGACATTACATACACAAAAGAAACGGTTCCATCGCAACTTATAACAGAAACATAAATACACAAAAACGGTTCCCTATCATGTAAGTATGTGTTTGTGTGTGTATGAATACCTCAGTTTGGACATTCAGAACCGTGCGGTGCTGATAAATGCTTGATGTATGAGATAAAGTGGTGGCACCGAAATAAGACAAAATAATTAATAAAAATGCAAATATTTCGATATTGCTTGTATTTTTGCTATTTATAAGATACATATAAATAGCTTATAATAAAGGCTTATCTTCTTTAGTTACCCAAGTTTAAATTTATGGCTTAATAAATGTTATTTCTGTTTCAGAAGAATGTATTTTATTTAAAAAATATTTTTTATACTTCTTAATTCATTTATACAATACTGATAAATTGTAAACGTCCAAAAATTAATTATGTTTATCAAATTTTGATTAGCTAAGAGTTAGATAATCACAAATACTGTATTTATAATCTAAATTTAATATGCATAAAAATTCCATAACATAATCATTTTAATCAAAAAAGAAGAAAGTAGATTTCTGATTTTTAACATATTTATGCTGCGTCTTCTCAAAATTGTCTCCGGTTCATTAATATACTGAATTTACATTTTCTAATATTTTTGGCGTGAAGTTTTAATTTAGAAAGAAATATAATTTTCGATACTTAAATAAAATAATTAAACCTTTTTAATCCAACGGTTTGACTAATGATTTATTAATGCTTATATACCTGGAAGTCTGAGATTCAAACCTCTAAAAATATAAATTATGCAGATTATGGAAAAAATGTTACAAAAAATTTCTAGCACAGTGAAAGACCTATCATCATATATGGATCGAATTTTATAGGACGGTTCGGAATAATATAGTTATATGTATATTTAATATTTTTCATTGTTGTAATAGCATAATTAACCAGACGTTTAAAAAAAATAATTAAGAAAATGTGAATCTTGAGAAGAAAAAGAAACTTCATTTGATTCGCGACGTGATACAATTATAGTTTTAAAATTTGCACTTGAGCATGGCTTGATTAAAAAAAGGTACTGCCCAAAGTGTTCTAAAATCAAACTACGGTTTGCATCATCGACATGTACATCATGTAACCAGCATAAAAGAGTGCCTATACGGATATACATTTTACTATTAATTTAAAATATTAATTGATTTCCAAATTGTAGCAACTTACACCATGCAGCCCCGATTAAATGTCACCTCCTTTGTTGTGAATAGATCCATTGAATAGTCGACCACTCAAAAGTCCATAACTTATGGGGTAAAATATATATTTATGGCCTTTTTTGTTAGTATATGATGTGAGTAAATTCTCATTAAAAATATATTGGTAAATTCTCAGTAGAAAAAATATTGGCTAATACATTGGAAAATAAATTACTGGAGCAAAGACAAAAATAAGTAAATATTTTGATAAATTCAAATATTCACAAGAAACAAGGGGAATGTTGCAAAGAACGTCGTGGCTGTGTGCATTGAGCTTCTAAAATTATTATTTCTTCCGACGTGCATTGAGCTTCTAAAATGAATAGAAAACTATATTCACATATACATGCACTTTGGTACTAAGCTATGAAATTATTTTTTCCACGAAAATAAATAAAAACAGTTTGGTTGAGAAAATCTCATCAATACCACGTCCTTTGGGATGCAACGCCCATACCTTACTCATCTTCGGGGTTCACATATTAAGTTTATTTTGACTGTGCCACATAGATGCCTACTTATATACTACTTTATTCATCAATATCAACTAGTATTTTATAGAGCTGTATTAACTATGGATGCATATGTTATCAAATTTCTTTATATAGCAATAAACTAGTGGAAATTATTAGAGTTCCCGTTAGAATAAAGTATTTTCTAATTTACGCCACAAAACCTAATTTACACAGGATCAAGGAACATTACGTTTTTGTTGTTAGTAAAATTAAGTAAAAATTAAGGTCAAGTAAGAAGATAATTTATTACTGATGAATAGGAAAAACAATACTGACTACACCGACTGTTCAGTTTACAAAGGAATAAATTAATTTCAGAATACAACTAATGCAAGTATGACCTCATATATAATGCAATCACATTGCAGAAAAAAGACACCGAGATAAAAGTATGAATATGACTGAAGACGAAATAGATGAGTCTACATAAAATATGTGAGGGAGAAGATATGCATCTATGGAGATCAGATGGAAACACGTTCACAAAAAAAAAAAAAAAGGTATGATGGATCACATCCGATCAGATCAATCAACAAAGAAATGGTACAAGGAAATATGGCTTAAGCATGCAACACACTAATTAAGTATTCTTACCTGGTTGGCTTACAGGCTACAGCTTTAAACCCTTTGTCAATAGGAAATTGAACTAACATTTATAATCATAATTAAGGAAGTGGCGTCCGCATATTTTGTGGTCAAACAAAAATTGAGAAACCACTTATTTTTCTACTGCAGCTTCTCGGTAAAAAAATTGGCTAAACCTAACTCATAAGCTGCTTGAGATCACTACACCATGTTTTGAAACAGCTAAATTCAGCTTCCCACAAACCGCCTCTCTATCGACTTGAAACATTTTTAGTTCGGCATGGGTTTCAGTCTATTTTATATATCACGATTCACATATATGGTGTGAATGCAATGGCTCCAGAAGGTACGGTGAGAACCCATTAACAGCTGCTCCTCTCACCATGCTCATCGACCAAAAGATATGCAACCAGCGTATTGCAATCCAGTGCATGGAAGCTTAATTACAAAGATGATCCGAGTCTTTGGTTTACAACGAAAATACATAGCGCTAAGAACATACTTTCTACTCTAAATCACCTTTTTGTTTAGATTTTTTCAGTAAAATGATGCAGTTATTATAATATACTTTTGATTTTAATTTAAAATTCATTTAAAACAGTACCGACAAAAACGAGAAAGCTATATTTGCAGTGACATTGTTATATATCAGCCCATAATTAGATTTATGATAAATTAGTCGACCAACGGTAACACGTTAGTCACTTCATCTTCAAGCTCGAAATTTGTTTGTTTTATCTACAATCTGTTTGTAAGTTCCGGCGATGTTTCCTATAGTTTTCCGAAGATTAATATGGGTAAACAAGTCAACGACTAGGGTCGTCTTTTGGATGTAGACAAACTTCAGATCGTATCTTATTTAATACGCTGTCTTTCTAAATAATTGGTAGGTTACCTTAGGGTTTAAAATAAAACTTAGGATTTAAATTAACCCAAAAATTAAGGGTTGAATGTGACTGTAACTACACATGCCAGCATCCAAAGAGAAAAATCAGGGAGGTTTCATTTAAAAAATGAACAACAACATAGAGTACTGGACCCATATCGTATAATTATGCAGCGATGATTGATAATTTGCTTTAATAAAAATCATGTCTTAAGAAGTATATATAAAAATCAGGGGCACTAATTATAAGAAATAAATATAAAGGGTTGTGAAATATGTTATGTCTATATAAGAACTAATCAGAATGCCACAATAAATATTTTTACTTTAGCAAAAATAATGCTTCTACATACCGCCCATTTTGCGAGCTAGAAAATTTTCTCTAGGCGTCTTTAGTTACATAACCATAATAATTTTTGACCGATTGAAAGTGTAAGACAAATACAAATCTATGAAAGTATTAAACTTTCAATCCAACTTGCATTCTCTGGTTTTTAAACGGCACGGATATCCTGCTTAAGACTGCATAAGTCAAAATCATTAATAGCTTGGTATTTTTTGGCAATTTTGAAATGCAAATAGAATGTTTTCATAGAGACAGATAAATAATATATGCAACTTAATTTATGTTGCGTGAAATTTTTATGTTACATAGCTTAAGATACCTCATTGAATAATTATTTAGTAAGACTTTTTGTAGAACTTTAGTAAAAAGATAGTTGTGTATGTATGACGAGACAACGAATCTATACACATGGGTTTCTAACTATTGGGTTTAGCTATGACACTAATCCTTAACCCTATGCCAACATAAACCTATTCAGTTTAGTTGCTCAAAAAAAAAACTTATTCATTTTAAGAACAAACTCAACGAATCGCATATAATCTGATCTACTAAATCTTATAATCAACCCAAACCTTTTGACTCAACATGTCTACACTGTCTTCTAAAGTACATGTTGTCCGTTTCCTTAGGGTATTAGAAACCATCATTTTCAGAATTTCGATGTCGGCTTGTGAAGATCGACCACGTAAGTCGTTAATACTTAATAGCATGTTGTCAAGTTAAATATTTTAAAACAAAATCAAAATATTATAGCTACGTACGCATTGTAAGGAAGAATCTATGCAATGATCCAGACTAGTTAAGTTAGATTTTGAATTAGTTTTCAAATATATGGATACAGCCAAATATTAATAACCCATCTTTCTCTATAAGAAACTAGAAAGTAACTCAAAAGGTGAAAATTTTATAGTTATTTGGGTACTTAATTAAAATGAGAGAGTCTAGTTTTTTTTTTTACTTAAGGGATAAGACAATGTTGCTGAATGATCATTGTCATGTCCACCTCACATAGTCACATTCATACATTGATTTCTAGCCTTCTGAAAATGACACCAGTTAATAATTTACACTTCTTATATCCCGTACAATCCACGACAAATCGTTTTACCAGTTTTATCCGAAATATATTATATGCGTAAATGATCAAGGAATTATTTAGATAAACAGTGTTTTTTTTTTCTGAAAAACCGTCGACACGCATAAATGCTAGAGACTTGTATATAGTAATATTGATGTAATCAAATTAATTATCTGAAACTAACTTATTTTGTTGTTAGTGTTAGATGATAATTTCCTTGGTAAAACATTTAACTAGTCATAGACACGTCCAAGTAGTCATAGAGTAAACATTCAAGTGGTATAAAGAAATTCATGCAAGTTAACTATTAGCTAAACCTATGATCTAATACCGACGAGTCCGCAAAGATCGTTTGCTTAGTACTTACTACAACGATACCCATGAATTGGATTTCACATGTGCCTGTTCAGACTATATGTGAGTTGGCAAGAGCATTATCAGAAAATCTTAACATTTTATCCAAAAAAGCATTATCAGAAATTGCCTTGCGAATATGAACTTGTTTTTGAATGACTAAAAAGTTCTGAAACCAAAAATTCGTACATCTTCCAACGACGAAATTCAGATCATGTTAAATTAACTATACTTAGAAGTTAGAAGAGAGCAGATATTTTGTAACAGAAAATATTGACTTCATAACCGTTTAGATTTTTACTAGATGATCCAAAATGTTTTCCACTGTCAACTTTTTGTTGGTGAATAAGAACCTTTAACAACTTTGGTCAGCCGTCACTGAAGCTTTTCCAACGCTCGTATTCGAACACGTAAATATTCATAAAAGTTCGAAACCATTCCACCACTCACTGCAGACCGAGCGGTTGCACTTTACAATCCTCTTTAACTAATCTATTGACGTGGAAGCAAGCATACATGTACGGTAGAGATCAGAACACCTTGCGTTCTCCAGATATGGAAAGCGAGGATCTTGGACAAGACATGCTTCGCAGTTCGCACATTACGACAGAAGAAAATACTCGAAAGGTGTTAGGTATGTCATGGGCCCACCTTAAAAGCAATATTTTATCGTATTCTGTGTTCCACGTACATTTCTAATTAGGTCCTCTGCCACATGTCGATGGTAGAACGAATGTCACAACATCTAAGATAAGAAATCTTTCAATTCGAATTCACTCAATACATAATGGGTGGTGTATTATTTAATTGTATTTTAACATTTGGTTTTTTTTTTGTTTGTCATCTATATTTTATTTATCAGAGTTATGGAACCAAAAGCCCAAACCAACAGAGCATTCTAGCCCAACATACAACCTTAAACAACAAAACCTACAAAAGGCCCAACAACGACCCAATTAAAACACATACAAATTCGGTGACTACACGAAACACGTGTTACAACACGTGATAGGAGAGACACGTGGTTGAAGAACAGATCCCTTTCTTCACCGATATGCAAATCGTCGCCGACCGAACGTAAACAGGAAACCACCGGACCTGCCGGGAACAGAACCACCATCATAAAACCACAGCTTCACGGCAAACATCTTCTTCGCCTGAGCTCCATCTCTCGGAGAGCTGAAATCGACCGATGTCGAGACTCATCCGATCCTCCATACCGCACACACAAAGAACATCACAGATAGTAAATTTCCACTTTCGGAGAACATCAAATCGACCAGCGTCGAGATCTCATCCGTAAAACCAAACCATCACAATCCCAAAAGAAACCCAATCGTTTCACAGATCGGGAAATTCCGGAGATAAGCCGACAACACCATGAAGAGAGGTCGAAGTCGGAGTCAGGGCCGGCCGCCGTCACCGGAGAGTAAGGTGAGGACGCCAGAGTCAAAGCCAGCCAACCGATGCGCAAATCGCCACCGATGCCGGAAGGGAGCCAGAACGATTACTAGAAACACAAGAAAAAAACACAGAAAATAGATAACACAAAGCTTAGTCCGACGGTGACGCCGAAGGCGTGCCACCGCCGGAAAACACAGGCTCAAGGCTGAGGAAAAGCTTTGCTAATAGAGAGAAGATGGAGACTTTTCAGGAGAGAGGATAACTTATTTTAAGATATTTTAACATTTAGTTTGATAATACTAAGTGTACTTTTTCTGTGAATTACAAACTATTGACGATCGAGTCATTTTATAATTATTATGAAGAGGCATTCTATGGGACCATATACGCTCTTGATATGTTTCGATACGTGATAGAATTTTGAACGTGGCATGATATTAGAGGGGGTTCATAGTTGACTTATATTTGCAGTTACGAGCTTGATGATTGTAAGTCAATTATCATTTGAATTTGTTCACATTTAATGGAAATAACAGGCCGTAAAAAAGATTCATATCTATATTATACATCGCGTTACTTAGAAACTCGTTAGTGTTTTACTTATAAAACTAGACTAGATCATGATCCGCGCGCCTGCGCGGATTTATCTTTTGATTCACATATTTTATATATATATTGTATATTATTTAAGATTTATAATATAAAAAGTTAGAATGATCCGGAACCAAAAAAAATCGACCCGGACAAAAAAATATCAAATACCTACTTAGATCCAAATGTTGAGAACTCGAAGAACTCATACCTGAAATGAACATATTTATACCCGACCTAGTGAGCTAAATTTCAAACATAGTATCTTTTGTTATATTTTTAATTCATTTTTTGGGTTGGTGAAATTTACTATTTATTCGGAAGATTTTGGCTAACTTAATGGTATATATTCGTAGGTTTCTTTTTTTCTGAACAGAAAAAAAAGATTTGGATCTTGATTAAATTTGTCTTATATAACAAATTGCTACTATAAATAATTTTTATAAAAATTAATTTGTAACAATAATATCATTTTTGTTATAAATTAGTATATCATGGTTTATAGGTTCAAAGTATAGAGTTAGTCGTCTTCATAGTATTGTTAATATTGATAGATGCAAGTTAATGAATACATATAATATATTATATTATTAGTAATCTGTCGTATAGTATTATATGTTAGTAGATGTATTATTAATAATCTATTTTATAGTATAATATGCTAGTGGATGTATCTAGTTTATAGTAAAATATATACAATATAAGGAAACATGCGTAGTGGATATAATAATAAGGTAAGAAGTGAAAATCTATGGTAATAGTTGATATTAATTATTTATAAAAAGGCATATCTAATAATAAGTAGATTAATATAACATTAATTACATAATGTCCAACTTTAAAATCCACCTAGAATAAGTTGTAATGTTTCTGTTTTAATAAGATAGATTTTGACCCGCACACCCGTGCAGGTGTATATGTCAGAAATATATTGCTATTTATTTTTCATGTCAATATCAAAGCTGTATAAAAAAATTCAAATCTGAAGAATCGAACCGATCACGATCCAAAAAAGTAATATCAAACCCTAACCAAAATTGATTACATATCTAAACTATCAAAATTTCAAAATTTAGACAACCGAAACCATAACCAATTCGAACCAAAGTATCTTGGATATTTGTTCTGTATCCGAAAAAGATTTATATACTTATATATATTAATTATTTTTAGTTTTAATGTATATAAAAATATCCAGAATATATATGATACTTTTAGGTTGGTTTAAATACTTGAAAATATATAAAAATAGTCAAATATAAATATCTAACATAGTGGAAGTACACTCAAAACAGCAAAAATATTTAAAATAATTTTTGATTTTTGATCCAAAATTTAAACTAAACCAATTTATATGTTAAGTTTAGGTATTCTGACATATGTTATTCAAATTTATATACAATATATTATTTTATTTATAAATTTTAAGAAATTCAAAATATATAGTGAATTTTAAAAAATAATTTAAATGGGTTATCTGAACCCGAACTGAATCCGCAAAGATCCGAATGTAATTCAAACTGAAATTTGAAAATATATGAATGAGACTGAAATTTTTGATCCAGAAATCCAAAACCCAAACAGATCTGAAACGAACCCGAATGGATATCTGAACGCCCAGCCCTAGTGATAATTCGAACTGAAATTTAGAAATATATGAACGGGGTTGAAATCTTTGACCCCGGAAATCCGAAACTCAAACAGATTTGAAACGAATGGAATGGATACCTGAACGCCCAGCCCTAGTCACTATTATGTATCCTATATATGTCATCATATAATTAATGGTATTGGTCCATCATATAAATAATCATATAATTAATAGTATTTTATATGTATCATCTTATAAATAATCATATATATTATATTCTTCAAGTTTAATGTCAAATATAAAAACTATAATTTAAGTTAGTATATGAAATTAATATTTTTGTTGTATTTTTCTTATATATATTAAAAACATTTTTAATAATGGTTATTGATTTTTTTGATTGTTTTTAATTTATAAAATCATTATAAATTTCTAAGCCATTGGTAATTACTGTGTTTTATAAATTATAAATTTCTAAGACATTGGTAATTACTGTGTTTTATAAATGATTAAGTGGATCGTTATTGATGACAATTTTGAATCTATATATCAACCCAAATGTTAATCTATTTATGCAAGTATTACATTGTATATATAAAATATTCTGTAATGTAAATGCTATTACTAAAATTAAAAATACAAATGCGGTGACTCACTAACATTTGACAGGTGTTTTTTTAATGTCGTGTGTATAATATATAAGATATAAAACTACAATGCACGGGATATTAAACGTATATTTTAAGTTTTTGGTAAGTGATGTCAGAAAAAAAAGTTTGGTAAGTAAATCATCCAGCCAAATCTGGCCAAATCCGGTTAGATAATAATAGTAATTTAAATTAATTATTTGTTTTAAATACAGTGGCAGTCCTTTGTAATATTTGAGCAACTTTAAGAAAACATAGTTAAGTGTACTTCAGCCTTAATAGTTTAGATGAGTTCACGTACTTTGAGTAGCCTATGGTTTGTATTAATTTGTATAACGAATATGTGTCGATATGTAGAATGCTTATACGTCCCAATTTACACATAGATAATCATTTTGGCTCCTCAAGAATAAATCAAGTCTATCTCTTTAATACTTTCTATAAAAGAAAGAAAGAAAGAAAACAGAAAAATGGATATATGTTTTGGTTATGGTTGAGCTCTGCTACTATACTACTATCTGTAATCTTTTTTTCTTTTTGGCATCCACTATCTGTAATCGTTTATACATTATTACAGCGATTAATCTACATATGTTTGTATACATATATATATATAGAAAGATTTACGCTATAGGTCACTTTATGTCTTATATATTACATTCTAAGACACTTGTAGCTACTAGAACACTTTTTCTGAACTATATCTATTTTCTAACTAATCTGGTTGCTTTCACAAAATAGACTTCTCTAACTAAACTTAAATTATCTATGTAAGTGGCGGGTCTTTTTCTCAACCGTTGATTTTATTTACTCTTTGATGGTCAAGATCTATTAAACAGATTTTGACAAGACACATATCTCTTTCATCTCTTGCATCCAATAACCAAGATTAACTATTTTGTTAACATTATCTCACCTCCTTCTTCATTTCTTCGTCACTTTCTTCTTCATTTTCACAGAAACTTTTTTTTAAAATATTGTCATTACTTACCTTGATTACTGCATATAAATTTGGGTTAGTTTGTTAACTCTAAATAAATGCATACATGTCAAGTGCCATCTCTTCTCTGGCGTTTCCTCCACCGCCGCTTCCACCATGATTCTCTGGTGTCTTTGCCACCACTCTGAAATTTCGGCGACCATTTTATGGCGTCTTAACCTCCATTTTTCGGCGTCTCTTCCACCATTTTTAGCGGTTCTGCCACTGTTCTGATTTACATCCTCATGGTCTTGTTTATATTCTCATGGGTCATCTAAAAGAGAGGATCTAGGTACTGGACCATAATATTTTTTCATCATTTACAAGACTTATAAGAAAATTCTTTTTCTACATTTCAAGTTTGTTTTTTTCTCCATCTAGATTTTTGTACGTATTATTTCATATTTGAAATATTTTTTCTTTCATCCAGATTCAAAATTTGTCCAACTTTGAACCAGTTCCTTCTCCTTACAATATAACTTCAAAAAAAAGTTTTAAACTGTATATATAAGAGATTTTTTTTTTATCGCCAGAGTGGAGAGGAAGTTAAAGGATTAGTGTAGATATTGTTAAAATCTTTCAATTTAAATTCCGTCTTTATTAAGATGAGATTTTCTTTGTTTTTTGGTGGACAATAGATAGCTATAAGCAGTGGGAATTGGAAGAGATATTGTCGAGGTGTGGATGGACCGAAACGTTGTAGGGCTCATGTTACTCCTAAGATTACTGCAGAGGACACCGGGAAAGAGTTTGAAGTCAAGTAATAAACCAAATATGATTCTTGTGTACATGTAGATATCATGTACATGTGGACATTAAACCTTAGTGTACATGTAAATATTGACCTTTAGTGTACACATATACGGCATCAACGTAATGTAATTTATATTTATTTGTTGAAATATGTGTACGCTAACCGTATAGACAAACTTCTCCTACGTGTACACATGTATACCTTACATGGTGTACACAACCATGCCAAAGAAATATTGTTCTCATCTCTTATTAGTTATTTTAGTAGTATTACAGTTTGTACACATGTAGGTCTTACATGGTGTACACAATAATGCCAAAATATCATCCTACGTGTACACATAATACATTGTAACGTCTACACATAATACGTTGTAAAGTGAATAAAAATTCATTCTGTTAGTTCACATTATACATCAAAAAGATCCAAAACATGCAAATTATCATCCACATAAAATTACAGCAAAATAACCATACTCATATATAACCGGCCTCCAAGATATATGTGTTAGTTGCGCAAAAAAAAAAGATATATGTGTTCAATTGGAGTAACATGAGCTTGAATACATAATTGAAAATCTGATATTTGGTGCTTTTTCTTTTATCTCTATAGTCGAGTTTTTCAAAAATGTAGATAATGTTCAAATGATATTAATGGATATTGTCAAATAATATGTAAAAGATATCATGTCTATCGTTTAATATATGTACACTCACACAAATGTACACGTGGATATTGAATGCACATAAGTGTACATGCCAAATTTGGAAAAAAGTTAGTTAGGTTTGAGTCTGATGTTAACAAACTGAATGCATATATTACGTCTAAGTTGGTTAGGTTTGAGTTTGATGTTAACAAATTTGCAATTGTAAATTATTTACAGTGTCTGGTATCTAGTGATGAAGATTGGTCTCAATAAAGCAAGGGCTGACATACATAGTTGCAAGTTTGGTGTAAATTCAAAAGGTTAATTACGTCTATTTGGAAACTTTGGGGTCAAAACCAAAAAAATGAAAATATGAGGGACCATATATGCAAAAGTAGAAAATTGGCAATTGGATATGTCAAACTTTTTTTTTTTTTGATGTTAAACTTTGATGTTGAGAATTGTTGGTCTCCAGTGATAGTTTCCAACTCTGATCCCGATCATGAAGAACAAGACATTTACGTCTCGTCGTCTCACCTTTGCTGTTCAATACCCAGAATTGCCGTCGTCGGTAGTTGTTTTTTGCCACTTACTCATTTTTTCTTTTTTTTCTCAGAAAAAAAATTAAACATGAAACGAAACTCTTTGAAAAAGAAATTAAATTGGATAATACTTTTCCAAGTATACAATCGAGTTTGTATTCTGTTTCGGGCCCACCACTCAATCAATTATTTCAAAATTTAAATTCACAAACCAAACAAATTTTCAACCAAAGAGAAGGTAATCAGTTACGCTTTTGTCAAGGGCAACTTAAGTCATTATACACAAAAAGTACTTCAAGTATAACAAAGTGACTTATAACGATAGAAGAAGTCATAAAGTGACTTTGTGTGTAAATAACTCATATATATATATATATTATATATATATATATATATATATATATATATATTCTCATTTCATAAAGTTTTAACACATACTATAAAATGATCAAAGTATATATATTTGAAACACATATACACATACATATTTTTTTTTGAGCGAACATACACACACATATAAATAACATTTACATGTTAATCATACTAATTATATATCTCCATACATAAAGTTTCTTTTTTCATAAACAATACAAACAGTAAAACACGTATCACATATTAACAAGTAACCATTTCCATGTAAATATGTATTCGAAATAATATCTTACATTGGATGGTGAAAAAAATTAAACGAGTTTAAAGCTGAAATATCTATAAAGAAATATATATGGATAATTTTTTTCACTGCAAATTAGTTTAGAGTTGAAAATTTATAAAACATAGCATAGTGTATTAGATCACACACTGTCTAACCGGATACAAAAATCTACATCACCTAAAAAATAGTTCCATCAAAAATTTACCAAGTCCAAAACTAGTTCTATCAATCCATATCCAGAACACTGAAACAAATAGATAGAAGATTACCGTCAAATTATATATTGATAATAATGCATGCCATACATTGAAAAAAAACAAATAAATATCACAATTTGGGTTGATCTTCAAACAATAGCAAGTATGCAAATATGCATATTTATTGAGCTGAATTCAAAGTTTGCAAAAGAGAAACTAAACACACTAATTTCATTCTTTGAGGTATGAAATAGTACTTTTCTTGAAAACACACTTTCATTCTTTGAGGTATGAAATACTTTTCTTGAATGTACACCTATAGCAATAAAACAAAAAGTTTGTAATGATAGTTAGGAGAAGTACATACGTTTATTAGCTTATTCTCATTGAGGATGGTCGGACTTAATATGGTAGCTACATTCGGTAAAAAAATGATCCACCAATTATCAACAGATAATATTGGGACCATGTTATAGCTATAGTATAATCATATGCAAAACTTCGTACTCGTTTTTTAACTTATTTTATGTGCCCACTTCATACAGATCCATAACCCTGATCGATAATTCCAATGTCTTTCAACTGTCTTCCATTCTTTGTCCTCTTCTAATTTTCTTCGATTGGAGCGATCTAGCTCATAAGCAAAATATTCGTATGATAATGTTCAAAAAAATAATCATATGACATATAATCAGTTGGTATAATAAGTTAGAACGGACAAAATATATATCAACATGAATGCAAGATTATATGTTGGCATACTAGTTAACATTTCATTGGTTTAGTCAAGGAAAGGGTAAAATATAATACATATAGTTAATTTGTTGCTTTTAAGAGTTGCCATAATCTCACAATCAAATTTAATGTGCCAAATAAAATTGTATTTAATAATAGAAACTAAACGTGACATGGTCCAATTTGCACAGACCAGAAAGAAAGATATGAAGGACAGGTAAAAAGGTAAGTGATCATTGTACTAACTTAGTACTACTAAGCAGTAGTAAAATGGGAAATGGTTGACTTGTCGTCATAGATTGGATTTGACTCATGATGATAGATAAAAAGATAAGTGATCATTTGCTTCATTAGAAAATTTGCAGGCGAACTAATTGTCAACATTTTTGTTTTTGTTTTGAGAGATTAATTGGATTTCGGTTCATATGTACTCCTTTTAATATAAAAAAAAATCATTTGTACCAAATAAAACCGAACCAAACCAAATAATAAAGTAAATCAGTTGAACCAATGATACAAAATCCAATCTGTACATGAAAGCAAACTCGGGCCGAGCTTATGAAAATAAAGTCCAATTCACGAGACAAATCGGGTTTCACCGTCGTTCTGCGCCACCGTCGATTCGAAAGAGAGAAACTTTCAGTTAGATGAATTAAATCGTAATTGATCTGTTACCTGTAGACTTGATATCTGCAAACACTCACATTTAGAGCCTTAGACAATGGCGGCTTGGCAGAGTTTCGCTCATGTGGAGGTTCAGAGAATTGTAAAATCATTTCTGATACTTTATCCTTGATAAAGCATTTATTTGTGTTGTAAGCTATTGATTTGTGATAGCAGCTGAAGCCTTTGTAAAATCATTTCTGATACTTTATCCTTGATAAACCATTTATTTGTGTAAGCTATTAATTTGTGATAGCAGCTGAAGCCTTTGTTGGGAAGGGAAATAGGATATCAATCCATCCATGGGAAAGAAAAATGCAGATTGATGATAAGAAATGACATTATTATATTTCATTATTATAATAGTTAAAGAAGAAAAAAAAGATAGAAAATACATTATTTTTCAATCCAACGTAATGCTAAACCAGATGGTTCATTAAGGTGTCTTGCAAAGTATATTCCATCAAGTTTAGCCGTCCATATACGTATCTGACCACATCGAGGGATAAGTCTTGGTCCTGCTTTGTACATTTGAACGTCAAAGACAAACTTATTGTTAGGTCCTTGCCTTAACAAACAATTCCATGTTGTTAAATTAGGGATCTCGTCATGGAATGCGATGACATATGGGGTAGCATTGAAGGCCATGTTTTTTATGCCTAAATCATCCTTGTTGGAATAACAATGGTACTCGAGATTTTTACCAGGACCGAGTTCATTATGTATTACAACACGGTTTTTAACGCAAGCTTCTTGTCCACTAAAGTATGCAATGATAACCAAGATAAAAAGTATGAGGTGTTTCATTTTTTCCTTATGATCTAATTGATCACGAATGGTGTAACAAATGCATAATTGCATAGTATTTATAAATGGTTTTAGTGTGGAATATCTTTCGTTTAAAGTAATAAATATTATCATACTTAATTAGTCAAGTTTTTATTGACCAAAATTTATTAGTACAGATTCTTTTAATAAATATCAATGTTGACCGTATCTTTCAAGATTTATGTTAATCATGTTTGATTAGTACTCCCTCCGTTTCGAATTAGATGTCGTTTTGGAGCAAAATTTTCGTTTCAAAATAAGTGTCGTTTTATGATTTCAATGCAAAATTTATTGATTTTTTAGTCTAATCTATTTTTCTATAGGTTGAAATCTAGTTAGGTGTATTGGTAATGATGTTTTTATCTAGTAAATATACAAAATTAAATGTTTTATTAATCTGTGTGTCGAAGTCTAGAGCGACAAATAAATTGAAAAGGAGGGAGTATGTAATAATGACAAATTGTAAATTTGTTTCTAAGAAATCTATATTTTAGATTTACTGAATTGTAATAATGACAAATTGTAAACTTTAAAGACATTAATATTGTTTACTAAATTTTGATTGGTTAAAATTTATAGAAATAGTTAAATACGGAAAATGATGCATTTATTGTAAAAATATTACGTGTTTTCTTAAAAAGTGAGAAAACTCTATAATATGCATTATTTTGAAACAAAAGAAATATTTTTTATAATATTTTAATATCTCTCTTAAGCTAATTTTTACGATTTGCCATATATATTTTACACCCTTTTCCTGTTTGCTATTCTTTATCAATATCGATACTTTTATGCTTTTGATATTGAAAATGTCCAATGGCCATTTAAAGTATGCATGCTCATTCATTAGTATCCCAAATTGCGTATCTAATTAATATAATAGTAGTAGTACTTTACATGATTATTAAGTTAGACTAGATCATGACCCGAACACTCGCACGGGTGTTCGTTTTCGATTTAAAATGTTATATAGTATTTTATACGGTTATCTAATTGTTATCATATCATATCATACTTCATACCTAATGCATCAAATATTTTTTATAGGGGTGGGCAAAAAATTCAAACCAAACCGAACCGACCGAACCAAACCGAACCGATTCAACCGAAGTTAAACCGATCCAAACCAAACTGTACTCTTTGTATAACACAATTGGTTCATGTTTTACTCAACTCGAATAGTTTAGTTTGGTTTGAGTTTAAACCGAACCAAACCGATAACCCAATATATTTATATATATATTAGGTTTGAGTTTAAACCGAACCAAACCAATAACCCAATATAATAAAAGTTTTGTTTTCCATTTTTTCTTAACTTCCATACATTTTTAAGAATTTCCAAATATGATTCAAAAAATACTATTATATATATTCTTTAATCTTAATGCCTAAAGATTGTACTCAAAACAAAATCTAAAAACTATAAGCATCTAAATTGTAACCGTTTTGTCTCGTTCTTCTCTAATATCCACTGTTTAAAGGTAAAACTATGTAACAAAGTTATTGTTTGGTATTTTTAGTTTTTGGATACATTATTTTTTGACTTTTAGAAATGGATTTTTTAGATAACAAAGTTTATATTTCTACTTTATCTTTTATAGTTCGCATATTCAAACTATACCGAACCAAACTAAACCATAATAAAGTAAACCGAACTAAATCAAACTCAAACTAAACTAAATCTAAACCAAACCGAACCAAGCTAAACTCAAACTGAATCCAAACCAAAGCTAATTTGGTTTTAGTTGGGTTGAATTTTATAAAACCCAAATTAACCAAACCAAACCGAAACTAAACCAATATGTCCACTCCTAACTTTTTAAGATTTTCTTGAAATCTAAATAAATCGTATCATATCATATTTTGTGATTAGTAAGTATTTTGAAATCAGTTTTAAATGTGGGAGCTTAAATGCAGGGGATTATTTTCAAATAAGTTAGATATGGATGAGAACTTAATACTAATTAATAATTTACAAACTTGATGAAAGTTGAGTGTAAAACGGAATGATAGGATTTTTTCAAAGAACCTTGTGTTTAATTTTATGATCAGTTAGATATGAATCCGTAATCTAATTTTTGAATCAGTTGTAAATGTGAAAGCCAAAATTTAGGCGATTAATATGTTAAGAAATTTTAATTTCTATGTATTTTAATCATTATCCACAAAACCATTTAGTTGTTAATTTCCATGTATTTGCCATGAAATCATACCACCTAGATATTTGCCATCAAATAAACACGTAAAATCTTTTATCTATATCGATTTGTGTTTGAAATTACTCGATTTTATATAGATATGGGTAATATTAATAAATATATAGGCTAACCGAATGGTTTTTTAATTGAAGGTGAATTTGGCAATAAACCAAACAAACCGTCTGGTACAAACACTTGTTACAAAGTCCTTTTGTTTTAAAGATTTTATGTGTATATTGGAAAACACTTGTTACAATGTTTTAAAAAAAAAAATCATACGCAAATTTTAAAAAAAATTGGTTAGAGATTGGAGCTGGTTGATGGTTAGACATATGGCTACCCAACTAATTTTTGATCGATTTTTAATATGATACTAGATTTTGACCCGCGCTTGGAAGCGCGGAATATTTTACGATGAAAATTTCACTAATAATATAACAAATATTTTGGTAAATTTAAAGAGTGTATTTAGAATATTTTTGCATTTAAATCAGTGTTTTTTAATTCAACCCGATTGTGATTATACCGGTTAATCCGGAGATCTGACAATTCAATTTAGGTTTTTAAAATATTCATATTAAAAAAAAAAATCATTAAAATCCGAGACTAACCGATTGAACTGTTGGATGACCGATATGTAATCTAATTTGATTTAAATTATAATAGTTTCATAATTTGTAATCTTATAATCCAAATTTTAAAGTTTATTATTTTGCAATTTATGAAATTATGACGTTTCTACAAAATTTTAAAGAAAAAATGATAGATATAAAATAACTAAGATTAATTATTGTATGTTTGGAAACATTGATAGTAGTAATAAAAAATATATTGTTTGGAAACATTGATAGTAGTATAAAGAAATAAGTATATTGTTTGGAAACATGGATAATAGTATAAAGAAAGGAACATTAATGATTTAATGTAGGTTTAACTATAAAGTATAAAAGTGTATTTAATTTAAAAACTTACAAAATAAATGTTAAGTCCAAGAGAATGTTTCTGTTTTAATAAGATAGACTAGATCTTGACCCGTGCGACCGCACGAATATTAATTTTCAGTTTTAGTTTTTATTTATTTATACTAAATAGTATATTTATAATATTTGATCATTTTATAATGACTAAGCTAGAGATAAGTAATTGGGTATCCACTCGAATTCAGTTAAAATTTATTCGGATTGAGATTTTCGAGTTTAAAGATTCTAACTCTATTCGGGTATTTACAAAACTTTGGTTCCGGTTTGATTTAGATCTTTGCGGGTTTGATAACCCGTTTAAATTATTTTTAAATTTTCAAAATTTATATATCTTTAAATATCCTTCAATCTAAAAATATAACATGTATTTTTGAGTAATGTAAATAAATTAAAAATTAAAATAAATTTAACTTGAATATTTGGATGAAGAATAAATAAATAAATAAATATATATATATATTATATATATATATATATATATATATTTTAAGTATTTTTGGTGTTTTGATTATTGTTTATCTGCTTTAGATGTTTACTTTTGACTATTTTTTATATTTCAAATCAACTTAAAATAGCCTATATCTTGGATATTAACTCGAAAAATAGCTAACATATTGAAATATATAAATATGATTTAAATACATTCGAATATCCGAAACATTTCGTTCAGATAAGATTTAGTTATGTTCTCTAGATACCAAAATGGTAAATCCGTTTGGATATTATCTAATTTCGGGTTTAAATTTGGTAATAATTTTTCGTTCAGATTTGTTCGATAAAGAGTTGATATTATAATTTCCATGAATTGTTTGTCCAATAAAAATGTATTTTTTTGAATTTGATATTGATTTAATTGAGAAGTTAATGAAGTGTGATTAATTCAAATTTAATTTTAGAAAACACATTAATGTAATTGGAAAAGACAAAACATTAAAAGAGAAAGTATTATTTAATTATGTATCTAATTCAATTTTTAATTTGGAAAATACATTAACTAAAGTGGAATTAAACAGCATTAAAATAGGAAATATTATTTAATGTCAGTGGCATAGAAGTGTAAAATGACACTGAAAACTAAGGGACATTCTATATATGTACTTCTCTTTTAATAATAAGATACATAAGATAAATACTCTTTAACTATAATATAGCCCATAAACTTTTTGAAAAAGAAAACTTATTGGGCCTTGATAATCAGAGAATGCAAGATGAATATTAATCAAAACTCGGAGTTTAATGCCAATGACATTCTGTTGTAAATAATGAGAAGAAATCATGGTAATTTCTCATTTGTACTTCAATTTTAATAGGATAGAAGATATTTGAATTACAAATATTCTAATGTAAATTAAACCAATTAGAAGGGACATATAGAAGCTAGATTTTTTTTTGAATTTTATTCTTAAAAGAAAACAGAAAACACATTATTTTTTATTCAAACATAGTGCTAAAATAGATGATGTATCAAGAATTCTTTTTTTGAAGATCTTTTCGTTTAAAGTACTAAATAATATCTTACATTATTAGTAAAGTTGTCTTTAATCTTGTACTTTTAGAAAAAAATAATGTTTCAAGATTTTCTCTTAAAACAAGTTTGACAAGTTGGTAAGTATCTTATTAAATCTTATTTTTTAGAAAACAATATTTTAAGATTAAATTTTCTCTTAGACATTCATGAATTTCATCAGAGATTTAACGGACAAACATATATATCACATAAACTTATATGTCATTACAATATACCAAAATTGTAACACCCATATTTCAAAATAGCCAACTTAATAAATGTAATTCAAAAATCCATTTTTATTATTAAAGAAACGTCTCAACAGAAAATCATAACCCGCATAATTCGCAATCTCAATCCAAAGTATTTAAATCTGAAATAAAACATAAGTAAAATCCACTTTAAAACCAGCACCAAACAAAATTCGCTGTGAACCTTCACTTGATATAGCTTATAGTTTCCTTCAAAAATAAAAATACATTAATTTTTATTCTAGCGTAATAGTATCAATGTTTCTGAAAAAGTATATTCTATCACGTTTGGCCGTCCATACATTTACCTGACCACATTTAGGGATAAATCTATGTCCTGCTTTTAGGGAGAAAGAGGAGTCAAGTCCAATAGAGGAAGGTCTTGCACCTTGATGGCAGCATTATGAATGAGTATAATAATATTTTAAACTATTAAATAAATATTAACTAATTTACAATAATAAATATTTATATAATAAGTAATTTTAATTTATAAATATTAATGTTTTTAAAATTATATAAATAATTATAATAAAGTAAAATATTATAATCACATTCAATTTGTATTTTATTAAAATAATTAGTTTAGTTTTATAACTATTATTTTTGTTATTAGATCAAATATGTATCAAATTTAAAATCTTGTTTACATAATTTATTTCTAAAATTTTATCCAATTTTGTAAAAAAATTATTTGAAGTTTATTCAGCATATTTTAAAATTTACAGAAATATTAATTAATTTAAAATAATAAATATTTTATGTAATAATTTTTTTTAATCATAAGTATTAATGTATTGAAAATTAATAAATAATTTTAATAAAGTAAATATTTAATTACATTAATTTTTATTTTATTACAATAATTAGTTTTTCATAATTATTATTTTTTTGTTATTAGATCAAATAATATATCAAATTTATATTTTGTTTACATAATTTTATTTCTAAAATTTCAATCCAATTGTTGTAAAAAAACTATTGAAGTTTCCATCAGTATATTTTAAAATTTACATAATTTGATTAATTTTCTGCCATTTAGTCAATATTTTCACAATTTCAAAAATAAATTTTACTAAATAGGAACCTAAGTTTTCAAGTGCATGACGCTTTCATTCTTATCAATAAATTATGAAGTAAAAACTCTGAATTGGTGTCAAAGCTTACCAAACGGTGGTCAAGTACTCAATTATTCCTTTGATTATAACCTTTCCTCATATCATTATTTCAGCTCCCCACTGAACAACAGACTCATGTATAGACAAGATGGGATGTGACCATAAAGAAAAACTGTTGTAAAACAGGCGAATGGATAAAAAATATCAAGCTATGAAAAGTTCGTGAACCTCATCAGAGATTTGCAGACAAACATATATATCACATACCTCATATGTTATTATAATATTTGATATAATCTATAGTTTCCAGAAAAATAGAAATACATTATTTTTTATTCCAGTGTAGTGCTAAAACGGGTGGGTGTAAGTGGATGTATACTTCAAGTTTATAAAAATATTCCTTGTTAGCTCATTGCCTTAACAAACAATCTCATTCTGTTAAAATAAGCACATTGTCATGGAACTCGATGACATATGGAATAGCATTGAAGTTTAAATTTTTGACACCTAAATCATCGTTTACAGAATGACAATGGAACTTGAGGATTCTACCGAGGCCGAGTTCGTTATGAATTAGAACATGTTTTTTTACGCAACCATCATGTGGCATAAAGTATGTAATAACTAATATAAAAAGCAATAGGTTTTCATTTTTTTTATCTAAACTATCACGACTAGTGTAAGAAATGCAAAAATTGTGTAGTATTTATAATTGTTTTTTGTGTGGAACATCTTTTCGTTTTAAATTAATAAATAAAATTATACTTTATTAGTAAAGTTTTTGACCAAAATTTATTAGTACATGTTATATTTAATAAATAAAAATGCTGACTGTATATTATTCATGATCTTTTCGTTTAAAATAATAAATAAAATTATAGTTTATTAGTAAAGTTTTTGACCAAAATTTATTAGTACATGATCTTTTAATAAATAACAATGTTGACCGTATTATTTCATGGTTTTATCTTAAACCAAAGTTTGACAAATTGTTATGTTATATTCTTATAATAATTTAACTAGAGTTTGACCCGTTAATATGTATTAATATTTTTTACTTTTGATTCTACCAGCATAAATTTTTTTTTTGTGATACCTTTCAAAAAAATATATTAACATCTATGGTTTTATCTTTTTACAAAATTTAGAATATAATCCTTTTTAAGCTTTTAATATTTATTTAAAATTGTATACTTGATCACAAAGAAATTTCAAAAACTACACAACTGTTTTTTAGTTTGGAGATTATATATTTTTGAAATTTGTTTGTTACTAAGATAATTAATTATTTTATATAAATGATTTTGAATTTTTGGTAAGATTTTTTTCTCAACAGATTTTATTATAATTAAAATAAATATTAAATTTAATATTATAATCAATGTGTCATTAACAATGTTAATCTATATTATTAAAACAGAAACATTGTGAATTTTTCTAGGTTGAATTTTAAGTTGGACCTACTAGTAGATATGATATATTTTATGATCCTGTTAATTAACAATTAATGTTAGTAAACTATTTTCTTATTCTATTTTGCTAACTTAATACTTTATATGCATTCAATTTATCATTTGGCTCATATTCCTTATATTCAAAAAATTATTTCATTGCCCAATCGATTTCATAACCATCTTGCAATAATGTTAAAATTGAGATTTTATAATCACCATCCAATAAGTCCAAATGCGATAATCACCATGCAATATATTACTCATTAACCAATTGATTTAATATAATAGCCATACGATATGATATATTTAAAGTTGATTCAAGTCAAATTTCTTAACCCATTACCTTTTAACCAATTCAAATTGGATTACATATCGGGTTACCGAGTTTACCGACTCGAGGATCTAAGTTAGATTTAAAAGTGTTGATTCAAATGCAGTTTCTTAAATAGACAAAATTTCTTGGAAATTAACAAAATATTTGTAACATTGTTACTAGAATTTTGAGTCGTAAAATATTATGTGCTTCCTAAGCGTGGATCATAATCTAATTAGTTATTAAAATTTTTAAATTTTTCTAATGATCAACCCAAATCCTGTTTCATTACTAGCTCTTGGGTTTTCTGTTTTTGCCAGAGTAGTATTATGCTAATCTAGAGCATGTAACGTTTATCCAAAAAAATATTACTCTCTCCGTTTCAAAATGATCCATGTTTTAGAAAAAAAAATATTTCTTAGAGATACATATTTTTCATTTTCAATCCATGTAATAATAATAAATTGTGAATTTCGAAGACATTAATTGTGTTTACTAGATTTTGATTGGTTAAAAATTAGAGAAAACAGCCATAAAACCCCGAACTTTCAAATTAAAGCCAAAAAACATTCAGCTTATGTTTTAGCTAAAAAATCTTCAACTTTCAAATATTGGTCATTTTAACTATCATATTTTGTTGACTCGGCCATTTAAGAAACTTGAATAGTCAACTGTTAAACTCGATTGAAAAATAAATGTCTTTTAACTCTTTAAAAAATATTTGTTTTAAAAGCTGATTAAACATTAATCAAACAACCTAGTTTTAATTTTGTAAACACTTAAAGCATCTTTTCTTTGCGAAACTAGAACTATAAATCGACTTCATCTTCCACATTTTTAAGTGACGAATATGAAGTCGATTTGGGGCTTTAGTTTTGCGGAAGAGATACTTTAAGTGTTTAAAGAAGCAAAACAATGTCGTTTGATTAATTTCTTACAACGATATCGTTTAGAGAGTTAACAACATCTATTTTTATAATTGAGTTTACCAGTTGACTATTCAAGTTCCTTAAATGGCCGAGTCAACAAAATATGATAGTTAAAATAGCCAATATTTGAAAGTTGAAGATTTTTTTAACTCAAACATAAGTTAAAGGTTTTCTAGGAATAATTTGAAAATTTGAGATTTTAATGGCTGTTTTTTCTTAAAAATTATGGAAAATAGGTAATCACGAAAATTAATGCACTTACAGTCAAGAGTTTATGCGTTTTCTTAATATGCATGAAAACTCCAAAACATACATTATTTTGAAATGGATGGAGTATTACATTTGGTGAAAAAATCTAGTAAAAACTCTTGATGTGTATGGCCATACTAAAAAGATTCTTATTCCGAATATTGTATTCCATCAGCAAATGATAGAAAGAAGAACAACCAACAAAGAAATTAGAGTCCATGTACATAAGCTTTTTGATTGATTAATGAATTTAACATTTCATGAAAAGAAAAACAAAGAAATTAGATCACAACTATCATGTATAACAAAACCACAGAGAAAGAAAAATCCTAGATCCATCATCACCAAACACGAGCGGCAGTTTGATATTACAAGATTAAAAGAAAAGTTAATTGATTCAAGTCAAGAGGTTCATAACTACCAGAGCAATTGTACTACTCATATCCTATTTTTCTTGAAAAACTTGTATATATAGTACTCGCAAGTTAAATGAAAATTTAGCAGCAAAAAACATTGTTTGTATTTCATGACTGTAACTAATATTCATTGTTGTGGTATTTTAGAAACATTAAAATGAAAATATATAGAGACTACATGTTTTTTTTTATAGAGTCCACATGTTCTCTTCATAAGACCAGAAATAATTCATCATACAGTATTCACTGAATCACTATACAATCAGTACAGTCATATTTATTATGACGAAGCCATCCAAAATACAATTATAATTTGGGTACCATTAATCTGGTTTTCTCCAAATTGTATTCATAAAAACCAGTTTTGATTCAACAGAGAATCTTGGAACAACTTGTATGTGAACTATTTATACAAGGCATATGAAAGGTGCTTGCAGCTTCGTCCTTATTACTACTTGATAAACTCCCCTGATTATGACAAAACTCTCTGGTGAGAACAACTACATGATTCGATATCATAAATGCAAAGATACACAACTCTAATCGTTCTTTAATATGTTTTCTATGAAGCTACATCAGCAAAGCCATAAAAACAGAATGGCTTTAGAAATAAATAAAAAAAAGGTTCACAAGATAATAGAGAGAGTCCATCGCAAGCAAACACAGAAATTTAGACCATCAAAGGCTTAAAGAATGCACCAGAGCTTAATCGACTTCCTCAATCTTGGGGCCAGCACCTCCGGTAGAAGGAGGAGCTTCATCATCATCCATTCCACCTGCTTCACCACCACCAGCTCCTTGATACATCTTAGCTATGATGGGATTGCAGACACTCTCCAACTCCTTCATCTTGTCTTCAAACTCGTCTGCTTCAGCCGTCTGGTTCCCATCAAGCCACTGGATCGCCTCCTCAACCGAATCCTCAATCTTCTTCTTGTCCGCAGCAGGAAGCTTCTCGCCAATCTTCTCATCTCGAATCGTGTTCCTCATGTTGTAAGCATAGTTCTCAAGCGCGTTCTTGGCCTCAACCTTCTTCTTATGCTCTTCATCCTCAGACTTGTACTTCTCAGCCTCTTGCACCATCTTCTCTATCTCGTCTTTAGACAAACGACCCTTGTCGTTGGTGATGGTGATCTTGTTCTTCTGGCCAGTGGTCTTGTCCTCCGCAGAGACGTTCAGGATCCCATTCGCGTCGATGTCAAAGCAGACTGTGATCTGAGGGACACCACGCGGAGCAGGAGGGATGCCAGAGAGCTCGAATTTTCCGAGGAGGTTGTTGTCTTTGGTCCTGGCTCTCTCACCTTCGTAGACTTGGATCAACACGCCAGGCTGGTTGTCAGAGTAAGTGGAGAACACCTGCTCCTTCTTGGTAGGGATCGTAGTGTTCCTCTGGATCAACGTAGTCATGACTCCACCGGCGGTTTCGAGACCGAGAGAGAGAGGAGTCACGTCCAACAGAAGAAGGTCTTGCACCTTCTCGTTCCCTTCACCGCTCAGAATAGCTCCTTGAACAGCTGCTCCGTAAGCCACGGCCTCGTCGGGGTTGATGGACTTGCAGAGCTCTTTACCGTTGAAGAAGTCTTGGAGAAGCTGTTGAACTTTTGGGATACGCGTGGAGCCGCCGACGAGGACGACATCGTGGACTGTGCTCTTGTCCATCTTAGCATCACGCAGACACTTCTCAACTGGCTCCATACACTTCCTGAAAAGATCCATGTTGAGCTCCTCGAACCTAGCGCGCGTGAGTGCAGAGTAGAAGTCAATCCCTTCAAATAAAGAGTCAATCTCGATGGTGGTCTGAGCGGTGGAAGAGAGAGTCCTCTTCGCTCTCTCGCAAGCCGTCCTCAGCCTCCTCAAAGCTCTAGGGTTACCGCTTATGTCCTTCTTGCTCTTCCTCTTAAACTCTTGGACAAAATGGTTAACCATCCTGTTGTCAAAGTCCTCGCCACCGAGATGAGTGTCTCCAGCAGTAGCCTTCACCTCGAAGATACCTTCCTCGATAGTCAAAAGAGAGACATCGAAAGTACCACCGCCGAGATCAAAGATCAAAACGTTCTTCTCTCCAACACTGGTGGCCTTCTTGTCGAGACCGTAAGCGATGGCTGCTGCGGTGGGCTCGTTGATGATACGCATCACGTTCAGACCAGCGATCACGCCGGCGTCCTTTGTGGCTTGACGCTGAGAGTCGTTGAAGTAGGCCGGAACGGTGACCACAGCGTTCTTGATAGTGACGCCAAGGTAAGCTTCGGCGATCTCGCGCATCTTGATGAGGACCATGGAAGAGATCTCCTCTGCGGCGAACTGCTTCTCTTCTCCCTTGTAGGAGACGACAATCATGGGCTTGTCTGCAGGGCCGGGGATGATCTTGAATGGCCATAGCTTCATGTCGCTTTGCACTGATGCGTCACTGAATCTTCGACCAATCAATCTCTTTGCATCTGTCACAATAAAAAACAAAAACAGAGATTACACATAAGATCTTCATATAAAACCTAAAAATAAAAACTTTCGAATTCAACTAAGATTCTTCCTATTAACCCTAACAACCACAATGAACTAAGATCTTTCTGTTAACCCTAACAATCACAATCAACTAACATCTTCCTATTAACCCTAAAGTTCAAAACTTTAGGATTCAGCTAAGATCTTACTATTAACCCTAAAGAGCAAAACTTTAAGATTCAGCTAAGATCTTACTATTAACCCTAAAGTTCAAAACTTTCGAATTCAGCTAAGATTTTACTATTAACCCTAAAGAGCAAAACTTTCGAATTCAACTAAGATCTTACTATAAACCCTAAAGAGCAAAACTTTCGAGTTCAGCTAATATCTTCCTATTAACCCTAAAATCACAATCAACTAAGATCTTAAAAACCCTAAAGAGGGGAACTTTAGGAGGGATAAGATTTAGTATACCGAAGACAGTGTTGATGGGGTTCATGGCGACCTGGTTCTTGGCGGCATCACCAATCAACCTCTCGGAGTCGGTGAAGGCGACGTAAGAGGGGGTGGTTCTGTTACCTTGATCATTAGCAATGATCTCAACGCGGTCGTGTTGCCATACTCCGACGCAAGAGTAAGTAGTGCCGAGATCGATTCCGATAGCTGGGCCTTCTCCTTTACCGGCCATTGTTGTGTGACGAAGAAGAAGAAGCTTTTGAGGCGGCGATGAGAAGTTAGAGTTGAGAGCTCGTGGGTGTGGAGGGAGAGATAGAGAGCAGATTAGGTTTGAGTTTATATAGGCACGAGACTTGGATGTTTCCACTATGTATTAGGTTCTTTTTTTAACCGTTCGATTGATCCGACGGTTCTTAAGAGATTATGCTTTTTCCTTTTTTTGAACAACTATTTTTTTCCAAATTTTGGTTTAAAAACTGTGCAAAATAGAAAAAGATCACAATTGGTGGCCTTGTCGTTTATGCTCGGAATGAGAAAAACATATCAAGCATTGCGGATTTTAGTAGATCAAAAGAAGATTTAGTATAGCAAGAGTGGTTTAAACCAATCTAGCGGTAAAAGAGTAGAATAAACGGCTTAAAGAATTTATATATTTAAATGTTGAAAATGGATAAAAAATGACAAATAGTCTCTCATATCGTATAACTTATAATTTTATATTGCGTCTAATATCTTATGTGATTTTGGTATTATGCGATTCTTGTTAAGACAAAGCCAAAGCTTTGGACACTTTTGAACTTCATCAGCGATTTAAATATATCAGATAAACTCATATGTTACTTAATATTTTGATATATCTTATTATGTGACTAAAAAGATCTTAGTCTATATAAATATTGGCTAGAGTTTTTAAAGATGTAAAATACATTATTTTTTCTTCCAACGAAGTGCTAAAACTGATGGTACTCTAAAATTTCTTGTAAAGTATATCCCATCAAATCTGGTCGTCCATACACGCAGCTGACCACATCGAGGGATAATTCTATCTCCCTTATTGTATACTTCAACATCATAATAATATTCCAGTCTAGTTCCTTGCCTAAAAGAACAAGTCCATCTTGTTGCACTATATAGTGCTTCATGGAATTTGATAGTATATGAAAATTTGTAGCCCAATTTTTGTATGCCTAAATCATCGTGTTCGGAAGAACAATGAAATTCAAGAGTTCTACCAACACCGAGGTCGTTCTGAATTACAACACGGTCTAGTTCGCAAGCTTTATTTGGACTAAAATATGTCATTATGATTAGTAATATAAAAAGTATTAGGTGTTTCATTTTTCTTTGGATCTAAATGATGAGTAACAATGGAACTGATGTGAAGTATTTATATTATTTTTTCGAGTGTAAAATCTTTTTGTTTAAAGTACTAACTAATAAAGGTTATTTCATACATAAATTTTGACAAGTTGTTAGGTATCTTTTTAAATCTTACTTTTTCAGAAATTTAATATTTCAAAATTTTCTCTTGAAATAAATTTGGAGATTTACCATGTGTCTTTCTGTTTTGTTATTCTTAATTTAATGATTTTAATTTTTGTGTTTTATTTTATGTTTTATGATATTAAATAGTTTTCCATATGCACAACGCATACTCTGTCATTTTTTTGGCTTATATAAGAAAATAACACTTCTTTGTGCTCTTTCTTCTTTGTCAAGGGGTTCTTTTTTTTTTTTGGTCAAACCTATTGGATATATTTTTGGGCTTTGCAATATGCTCAATACAATTAATTGCAAAATTATAGTCTTCTTTGAAACTTAAAAATATAGTATAATAAGTTTTTAAAGAAAAAATGAAATTCATATGCTCTGTGATTCACAATCAAATCGTTGTCAAAGTAATTTTAAAAAATCAAATCAAAACAAAACATATCTTATTTTCTTTGTTTTTGTTTTTCTCTTTTTGTTATCTAATCAATACTTGTCATCATTTATCTCACTAAAAACAATATCTATAATATTAAATCAAAATCCCTACTAGGATTCTGTACTATTTTAAAATTATTTACAATGCTATGCCATTTCTTTATTTGATATTTTTAATTATTTTCTCCATTATTCATTCCTTTCTTTTTTTCGGGTTAAATTGAGATATAAAATATTTTTGAGAAAATTTGGGGAAATACCTTCATATAAGAATATATTTTAAAAACTATACCATTATATAATATTTTGAAAAACTACACTTACACTTTTTTTTGACAACGACTACACTTACTCATACTTCAAATTACCAAATTATTCAATTGAAATCTTTTTATTTATTTTATCATATCATATAACTTATAAATAGGTTTGTCAACTACATCAATTTAATATTTAATCGAATATTAATGGAAAAATATGTAACAACACACTTTGTAAAAGTATATATACTAATCCTATTTATCTTTGTCTCTTACGACCACAAATCTATTTTGTTTTAATTTTTTATACTTTTGTTTATTATTTAATTTCATATTGCGTCTAATATCTTATGTGATTTTGGTATTATGCGATTCTTTGTAAGACAAGGCCAAAGCTTTGGACACTTTTAAACTTCATCAGCGATTTAACATCAGCGATTTAGCATGCAAATAAATATATCAGATAAACTCACATGTTACTTAATATTTTGATATATCTTATTATGTGACTAAAAAGATCTTAGTCTATAAATATTGGCTAGAGTTTTTAAAGATGTAAAATACATTATTTTTTCTTCCAACGAAGTGCTAAAACTGATGGTACTCTAAAATTTCTCGTAAAGTATATCCCATCAAGTCTGGTCGTCCATACACGCAGCTGACCACATCGAGGGATAATTCTATCTCCCTCATTGTATACTTCAACATCATAATAATATTCCAATCTAGTTCCTTGCCTAAAAGAACAATTCCATTTTGTTGTACCATATACTGCTTCATGGAATTTGATAGTATATGAAAATTTGTAATCCAAGTTGTGTATGCCTAAGTCATTTTGTTTGGAAGAACAATGAAGTTCGAGAGTTCTACCAATACCGAGATCGTTCTGAATTACAACACGGTTTAGTACGCAAGCTTTATTTGGACTAAAACATGTCATTATGATAAGTAATATAAAAAGTATTAGGTGTTTCATTTTTTCTTTGGATCTAAATGATGAGTAACAATGAAATTAATGTGTAGTATATATATATTGTTTTTTCGAGTGTAAAATCTTTTTGTTTGAAGTACTAACTAATAAAATTTCTTTCATACATAAATTTTGACAAGATTGTTAGGTGTCTTTTTAAATCTTGCTTTTTCAGAAATTTAATATTTCAAGATTTTCTCTTGAAATAAGTTTTAAGATTTACCATGTGTCTTTTTTTTGGTCAAAAGATTTACCATGTGTCTTTCTGTTTTGTTATTCTTAATTTAATGATTTTAATGTTTGTATTTTATTTTATGTTTTATGATAATAATAGTTTTCCATATACACAAAGCAAACTTTGTCAAATCTTTCGGCTTATATAGGAAAACAAAACTTCTTTGTGCTCTTTCTTCTTTGTCAAGGGGTCCTAAACTTATTTTCTTTAATCAAACCTATTGGATATATTTTCTGGGCTTTGCAATATGCTCAATACAATTAATGGTAAAATATAGCCTTCTTTGAAACTTAAAAGATAGTATAATAACTTTTTAAAGAAAAAAACTATGAAAACATATGTCTGTTATTCAAAGTGTCTTTGAACCCCTGTTCTAAAACGCGTCCGGATTGACGATTTCCGGCCGCAAAAGCGTTCCACGGTTGGTCACCGTGGCGTTTTGATGTGATTCGGTAAAAAAATCGGAGTTTCTAACAGAACTTTCATTTTTGATTTATTTTGATCTGAATATAGAGTGATTACATAGAATATACGAACTTTTGATGAAAAAAACAATAAAAAAACGAAGAAAAGTGACAGAATAGTCGAGCAGCCGTCACATATTTGTTGCAGAAACCCTAAAAACTGGTGGAAGAAGACGACATTTAATTTACCATATTGCCCTTCATTAAAGAATGGCTTTAAAAAGTGCAAAAACGCAACTACCTGGCTTTGAAACCGGATTATTGATAACACTAATAGGTAGCTGAAGCCACTACACCAACATACCTTTCGTTGTTATGATAGAAATATATTTTATATAACTAAAACACCTAAAATAAATCCCCGATTAATCCACGTATAATTTCCGAATAATTGATTCGGCGCTAGGCGCTATGTGACCGCACGGGTAATGCCTAGCGCAATTTCGAACAGGGCTTTGAACACAATCAAATCGTTGTCAAAATAATTTTAAATAATCAAATCAAAACAAAACATATCTTAGTGGATGTCATGTTCTTTGTTTTTCTTTTCTTTCTTTATCTAATCAATACTCGTCATCCTTTATCTCACTAAAAAGTAAAAACAATATAATTATTCATTTCAGAACTTTATACTTAAAGAAATATTGTTATCTCGTTTTCGGAGTATGTAACACGCATGAGTGGTCTCCCATCGGCAGTTATCATAATCGTCTTCTTCTCTCTTTCTCCTCCTCGGGCGATGGGTGGAACTAGCAAGAAGAGATGGTTCTCCTTCCACCAACGATCAGCTTCCGCCACCACTGCAACCGTACCGCAACACAAACACGACGAGACTCCACCGGAGTTACTTTGTCCCATAACAGGATTCCTCATGTCTGATCCCGTTGTTGTCCCATCTGGTCAAACCTTCGAGCGTCTCTCCGTTCAAATATGTCGTAACTTAGGATACGTACCAGATCTCCTAGACGGAACCCGACCCGATTTCTCCACCGTCATCCCCAACCTCGCCATGAAGTCCACCATTTTCAGCTGGTGTGACCGTAACAAAGTTGACCATCCTCGTCCTCCTGACTCTGCCTACGTTGAAAACGTGGTTCGTGCCCGCATAGATAAAGATCCGGCACAACCAAGTAAAACATTAGTTTCGTGGTCTTGACCTGATTTATGAATGCTTAATCACAAAAAGAAAAAATTAGTTTTCATCTCAAATATTTTTAGAACATGCCATACATATAAATATAGATATATATTTCTAATTTATAAATGTTTATATTTTTATAACCTCCAAATTTTCAGATCGGACTCTAGAGCCTGAGTTTCTCCTTCCATTGGCTGAGAATTCACCTTTTGATTACGATACTGTAATGGAGGCGATACGAGCACGTTCCATGAACTCCCTGTCGCCGACAACATCACCCAAGTCAGTTACGGTCGGACAGAGTCCATATCATCCGACAAAAGCCGTTAGAGCATCTTTAACGCACGTATTTATGGGGAGTAGTTTACCAAAAAATTAATAAAAATATGAGGTGGGTCCCAATCAATTGAAACAACCAACTTTTTTGTAGTTTATATAAGCTACGATCTTGGATGGTTTTTCAACAGTACGCGGATCCTACTAACACGTGGTGGCCAGATTGGTTTTTAATTATTTTTTTTTAATCACACAAAAAAAATTAAAAAAGAATAATTTTTTTTAAGCACTTCTCTTTTAAACTATTTGGGTTAATGATGCTCTTAGTACGTTCTCTTCTTCTTCCACTACTTCATCAGGAGTTTATGTCGGAGCTGAAACTCCAAACGCTATCTCTTTCTCTTCTCCAATGTCGGCGGAAGAAGAAGATATCTTTATCAAGCTAAGAACTGGCGACATTTTCGACCACGAGCAAGGTCTCGTCTTACTTAGGAAGATGACAAGATCCAGCGAGGATCTTCGAGTCTCGCTCTGCACGGACCGTATCCTCTCCTTCCTCCGATCATTTCTCGTTTCACGGTACAACCTCGTTCAGACAAACGCCGCAGCTTCTTTGGTCAACCTCTCGCTCGAGAAACAGAACAAAGTGAAGATAGTACGTTCAGGTTTCGTTCCCTTGTTAATCGACGTTTTGAAGTCGGGAACAACGGAGGCTCAGGAGCACGTCGCCGGAGCTTTGTTTAGTTTAGCGTTGGAAGACAAGAACAAGATGGTGATCGGAGTTCTCGGCGCGGTGGAGCCTCTCCTCCATGCTCTACGTTCTTCAGAGAGCGAGAGAGCGCGTGGAGACGCGGCTCTTGCGTTGTATCACTTATCTTTGGTTCCGAGTAATAGGACTAGGCTGGTTAGAGCGGGTGCGGTGGCGACTCTGCTTCCTATGGTTAGGTCCAGTGAGTCCACGAGTAGGATACTCTTGGTGTTAAGTAACCTCGCGGCTTGTCCTGAGGGGAAAGGAGCAATGCTGGAGGGCAACGCTGTGGCGATTCTAGTAGGGAAGCTTAGGGAAGGTGGAGATGATTCCGAGGCGGCGCGTGAGAACTGTGTGGCGGTTTTGTTAATGCTTTGTCAAGGGAATATGAGGTTTAGGGGGTTGGCGAGTGAGGTGGGAGCTGAGGAAGTGTTGAAGGAAGTGGGGGAGAGTGGGAATGGGAGAGTGAAGGAGAATGCGGCGAAGATTCTGCAGGCGATGAGAGGAGGAAGCGGTGGGGATAGTGCGTTTGGAGAAAATGCGGAGGCGCGTGAACGGAACCATATGCTTGAAGCGACTGGGTTGAGTCGGAATCAGTTTCAAGGAGGACAAAACGGGGGTTTCGCTTGTTCTTCCCAGTTTTAGCTTTTTTTTTTGTTTTGATTATCTTCACTCTGGTGTCAAAAAAAAAAGAAGATTATCTTCACTCTTTGAGGTGTTTCATTTTTCTTTGGATCTAAATGATGAGTAACAAAGGCAAATTGTGTAGTATTTATATTATTTTTTGCATGTAAAATCTTTTTGTTTAAAGTACTAACTAATAAAGTTTTTTAGAACAAAAATATTGACAATCTGTTAGGTATATTTTAAAATCTTTTTGTATAGAAAATTAAAATTTCAAAATTTCCTATTAAAATAGGTATTTAGATTACCATGTGTCTTTAATTTTATTATCTCTCTTTGTTTTGTTATTCTTTATTATCCACCCATTCAAACAGACATAGTCATTTACAATTACTTATTAATACATGCACTACTAATTCAAAGACTATCATGATAATTTATTGTTTATGTTCTTAAAAAGTTAGAACATAATACCAAGTTATTTATATTTTTTTTTTTTTTTGTCATCAAACATACAGACTCATATTGACTCTGTACACCAAACTGGTAGCTCGGCATCCATGTGAATGACAAAAGACGATTGTTGTCTGGCACTACGTGCTAAACGATCCGCCTTTGTATTTGCCGTCCTTGGTACATGAATGAGCTGTGAACTATGGAAACTACTTTGTAGACTCTTAATATCCTCCAGATAACTTGCAAACGCCGGCCACTCTTCTGGTTCTGAAACCATCTTCACCAACTGAGAACAATCCGTTGCAAACGTAACCTGAAACTGACGTAAATTCCTCATACATTCCATTGCCCAAATCAATGCTTCCACCTCCGCGTGCAGGGGAGACATACTTGCCCGAACATTTCGTGCCCCCATTAAGCCCTCATAACCCTCCAGAGTACTGAACCAACCTTGTCCCGAGAAAAAGTCCTTATCCTTCCACGAACCATCTACGAAGCACCATCTCCCTGGAATTGAGGGAGGCGGATGTACTTGCGGTGGTATGGATTGTCGGATACTCAAATCTTGGGCCGCAGCCCACATAGTAGATTCCGTTTCAGCCAACGTCAGTGTATCCCTGGCATCCACATCCAGGTTACTAAAAACCTTGTTGTTCCTTGCTTTCCAGATATACCATAGTATCCATGCAAACTGATGATCATTCATCTTGGGTAGAACTCTCCAGAATAAATGATCCATATTAGTAAACAATGATTCCGAGGGGAAAACGTTTGGATTTGTTGGTATAGTCGATAATGCCCATATTTGCCGCGCTGGAGGGCATTCAAAAAATACATGATTCAAAGATTCCTCAGCACACCCACATCTATCACAATTAATTTCTCCTTGCATTCCCCGGGATTTTAAATTCTTTTTGACCGCGACACACCCTGATAATAATAAAGTTTATCAACAAAAATACATATGTTCGCTATATATTGTGTTATGGTCTATAAGAGCTCTTACATATTATAAATATTTTGAAAATTTTATGCATTATATCCATTATTAATTATTAAATATTTGAAATCAATCAATAAATTTTTTTGATTATATAAAATTATTTTATATGATTAATACTCTCTTTTCGATCATAGTGACTAAATTTTTTTATATTAATTTTAATCAATTATATTCTATTAACGTTAATTTTTTAATCTTTTAGCCATTTTTGGACGATAACATAATATATACTATTTTAGATAATAATAATTATAAATTCAATGACATTCATTTTAATAATGGGTAATTATATATTACCAAATCTAACTATTTATTAAGAGTAACAACAACTTTAACCACTATAACTTTTAACGTGAAAATTTAGAATAAAAATAATAATTTCGCATATACTAAGATAGATGATTTTCTTATGTTTGTATTTTATTTTCTATTTTATGATAATAATAATAGCTTTCTATAAACTTTGTCAAAACAAATTTTCTATAATGGCTCAAACGATTTTGCCAGTCCACTAATGGTGGGAAGCATTATGAATGAGTAGAATAATACTTAAACCTGTTGAACTAACTACTATTAATTAATTTTAAATAATAAGTATTTATGAAATAATTATTTTAATCTATAAATATTAATGAATTGAAAATCATATAAATAATTATAATTAAAAAAAATTGTGTTTTATTATAATAATTAGTTTAGTTATTTATATTTATTATTTTGTTAATATAATAAATAATATATAATTTTTTAAAATATATATTATTTCTAAAATTTCATCCAATTGTGTAAAAATATGTTATGTTTTTATCCACCATATTTTAAACTTTACATAATTTAATTAATTTTTCTGCAGTTCAGTTAATCTTTTCATGCACGATTTCGAGAATAAAGTTTTCAGAAATCATAATCTAAGTTCCAAGTGCATGATGATATCATTCTTATCAATAAAGTATGAAGTAAAAACTCGAATTGGTTTTAAGCTTACCAAACCAGTAGTCAAGTATTCCTTTGATTATAACCTTTCTCATATCATTATTTCAACTCTGCACTGATCCCAGTACAGAGTACACACACAGTGGCTTACAGTATAGACAATGTAAGGATGTGACCATATATAAGATAACAGTTTCTAAAACATCGGGAATGGATAAGACAACACTAGAGATATGAGACTTTTTTGAACCTAATCAGAGATTTAGCAGACAAACATATATATCACATAAAGTCATATGTTACTATAATAAAAAAAGACTTTAAAAGGTTTTTTTTTATTGTTAAGTAATAAGAAAACAATTATAATATTTTGATATAGCTTATAGTTTCATGAAAGAAATAGAATACATTATGCTTTATTCCATCGTAGTGCTAAACCGGGTGGTGTATCAAGGCTTTTTGAAAGTATATCCCATCGAGTTTGGCCGTCCATACACGTATCTGGCCACAGTTAGGAGGAATAAAATTATATCTTGCTCTGTATGCTTCAATTTTATAAAAATATTCTTTGTTAGCTCATTGCCTTAACAAACAAATCCATGCTGTTCTAATGAGCACATCGTCATGGAACGCGATGACATATGGAGTAGCATTGAAGTTTAAGTTCTGGACGCCTAAATCATTCTCTAGAGAATGACAATGGAGCTCAAGAATTCTACCCGGACCGAGTTCGTTATGAATTACAATACGATTTTTGTCGCATGCTTCGTGTAACCCAAAGTATGTGGTTACTAATATAAAAAATACGAGGTGTTTCATTTTTTTTATCTAAATGATTATGAGTGGAATACAAAGGCATTATTGTGTAGTATATATAAAAAAATGGTGTGAAAGGTCTTTTTATTTTGAACTACAAAATAGTATCTTACCCTATTAGTACATTTCTTTTACAAATATGTTTTGACAATATCTTTTTTATTTTGTTTTAAGATTTTCTCTTTAAATAAGTTTGGCTAGTTGGCAAGTATCTTTGTAAGTCTTGTTTTCTGTTAAACAAGTTTAAAGATTTAACATATGGAAGTAAACTCTATGGGCTTGATTAGTAATTGCTGTATCTTTCAATTTTTTGCTGTAGAATTAAAACTGCAGATTTTTTTTGCTGAATTGCGGATATAATTGCTGTAAAAATTTTGGCTGTCAAATAGTTATAGATTTTCTTTAAAAGCAAGATTGGTTATAAATCAGCTGTAGATTAATAGTAGTATATACATATGTTAAAGAACACAGAAAATAAATATGAAATAAAATCTATAATAATTTCTAAATTTTATTATATAAATAACAATATCAATTTAAATTTCCATAAAATAGATCAATCATGTTGGAACTAGATTTATATATAAGGCACTCTTAATATATTTTTATGTTTTTATGGCACACACACATGATTTATGAATCAGTTGAAACGATTATCAAATTATTTATAAACTTTGTAATAACATTTTTTTGTTTACAAAATTATTTTATTAGAGTTTCTAAATGATTTATAAATTTTATATAGTTTTATAGATTCATTTATGTGATTTATTAAAATTTATAAAATCGTTTTTAGATGCTTCTTAATCTAATAAAACATTGGCCTTAGGCCTTTATTCTTTTGGAAAAAACTACATATACATAGGTCTTAGAAATAAATATTTTAGGTCCCCAAATTTGTAAAACAAAATTAGTTGAGATCTTTAATAAATTGTATATAGACCCTTAAATCTCAGGATCGGCCCTGACTCACGTTTTTACAAAATAGGACTTTGCTTCAGTGGGGGTTATATCTTCTGTTGTTTTCACATGGTAAATCTTAGCAGTTGTTTCAGATAAAATCTTATAACATTATTTTCTAAAAAACGAAATTTAAAAATATACTTACCAAAATTGTCAAACTTGTTTTTAAAAGATATGGAAACACATATGTGTAAAAGACTGTTCACACTACTTTTTTCTTATAAATACTACATATTAACGCCTTTGTACTCCACTCATAATCATTTAGATAAAAAAATGAAACACCTTGTACTTTTTATATTATTTACTACATACTATACATTACATGAAATTTGCCAAAAAAATCGTATTATACTTCATAACGAACTCGGTCTTGGTAGACATCTCAAAATTTTCGTTGTGTTTCCAACGATAATTATTTAGGCATAAAAACCTTAGCCTTCAATGCTTCTCCATATATCATCTCATTCCATGATGAATTAATTCGTGAGACAAGATGGACATGTTTGTTAAGGCAAGGAGCTAACATGGAATATTTTTATCAAGTTCAAGTATACAAAGCAGGAGACGTAATTATCCCTAAATGTGGCCAGATACGTGTATGGACAACAAAATTTGATGTGATATACTTTTCAAAAAACTTTGATATACAACCCGTTTTAGCATTACGCTGCAATAAAACAATAGAATAAAGAATAACATATTTCTATTTTTCAGAAAACTATAAACTATATCAAAAATATTATATTAACAATTGAGTTTGTGTGATATATATGTTCGTTTGCTAAATCTCTGATGAGGTTCAAAAACGTCTCATAGTTTTGGTATTGTCATATCCATTCTCGATGTTTTAGCAACCGTTATCTTATTGTCACATCCCCACATTGTCTATAGATGAGTGGGATAGTGTGTACTGGATTCAATGGAGAGCTGGAATAATGATATGAGAAAGGTTATAATCTAAGAAAAACTTGCCACTGGTTTGGTAAGCTTGACACCAATTCAAGTTTTTACTTCATTCTTTATTGATAAGAATGAAAGCATCACATACTTGGAAACAAACAGGTCCTTTCTACGTGTTTCAGACAAATCAATATGATCAAAAACTGAAAATATTTCACATCTCCTGGTTGGCAAAATAGTTATCAGATCAAAAACATTGACATGCTTTTGTTTGTTTGTTCCACTTGGAAAAACACAATCATACGACCTTATGACTGGGGTATAAATTAATGTTATCCATAGGCTACTTTTGTAACATATACAAAGCTAACTGATTCATATACCTTGTGACAATAAGAACAAGGATGCATTATGAGAACTTGAACATGCTTTTGTATGGATCATTGCAGTTTTCAGCATGCTTTATGATTTCTTGGTCCAGCTCTAATAATTCTTCTACGTACATGCTCAAAACTTTTTTGTACATATTTTAGTATATTTAACCGTAATAGACATTTTTTTGAAAAATCGTAATAGACTTTTTCATAAAATAAAATTTGTAAAACTCATTATTCTACGTTACATTTCGATTTTCTGCGAGTGTTTTTTTAGGGACTAGTTGATCTTTGTGTTCGTGATCTGGATGTTATAGTTGGGTTTCATTTTGTCTAATCAAAGAGTGATACTTGTTGGAAGACAGAATTAAATTGGAACACAAAAATACTCATACTACTTATTAATCCGCCGAGTGGTACGCATCATGTGTATATGAGTTTAGCACGTTCCTCCGAGAATTTTGTAATTCTTTTAGCCATTTATATATGAATATATCCCTTGGAACATGTAAAAGAAGAAGTTAAATTGACTCTTGATCAAGTTGGTAAACCTTCTTTCCAAAATACATATTGGATTATTTCAGGCTGTTCTCAAACAAGTGTTGGGATTGATTACTCCGGTTTGAGTTTAATCAGCTTGATTACTCCGGTTTGAGTTTAATCAGCTTGGAGAGTTATGGTTTTGTGTCAAATATTCACAACACAGCAGAATGTAGTGGCCAGTACAGTGATAATGTTGACATTGAAGTTACTCCACACGGTTTATATGAAGACTTCAGTCTCTGTAATATATGTGTAGGCCGGATCGGTGCAGCCTGACTATTTACCGGGCTTTTCTTGGCCCAGTTCAGAAATCAAGAAGCCTCCGGATCTATACCTGTATAGACCGGATCTCAAACCGAGATTTAGATTTGACACCCTCAATTTTCGACTTAACATGTGCGACTTAACATGACCATATCCACCACACGTTGTTCAAGTCTTCTAATTAAATAACTAGATCATGACCCGCGCAACCGCGCGGGAATTAATTTTTTTTTTAACACATAGCATATATTCTATAGTAGTTAATACAATTTCAAGTTTGTATTTTGCAGAGATCGTAATTTTATACAATTTTGAGAATTTTTTCTTATTCTATATTTGGTTTTGTTTTCTTTTGTGTTAGATTCTCAGAGTTTATCTCCAATTGTAGTGGTGATAGGTTTCATCAATTGTTTCTGATTTGTCTTTAAAACATACCAACAAAGATTTACCGTGCGGACACATAAAATTTTTATATTCATTAAATAATTTAAATGAAACTGTATTAATCTAAAAAATTATTAGATTTAATTTTTTTTTATTAATAGAAAAAAAATATTTAATTTGTATGCAAAAATCAAACTTAAACTAATAAAATGATTTTTTTAAAAAAAATTGTATAAATTCAAGTGCCGTCAAATTATACAATCTCTAGTAATGTTCTTATAATATTCAATTCACTTATATAATTTGTTGGAAAAAGAAATCGAATAATGAGTTTTATTTTAAATATCATGTTTTCCATTGTTATTTGTTATAGAGGAAATATTATTTTAATATTTAAAAATAGGATTATATCTTATTTTGGAGTTAATGAAAGCTACATGTTTTTTAAAGGAAATTATATAAGATTGGTGGATTGGTGATATATTATTAGAAAACAAAGTTATGTGATTTTAACTTTACTTCTTTTTTCGTATTTAGATGTAATCATACTTTCATATTTAGATGTAATTTTTATATTGCAAACATTTGGTGTATTCTTTGAATATAATAAAAGAGTGGGATTGTTATATTTCACTATAACCGTAACTATTATTTGGATCCACCAATTATTTTATATATGTAATTGTTTGAAACCAGTGGAGACATTTAGATCTTCATCCATCATACTTTCATATTTAGATGTAATTTTTATATTGGAGATATTTGTTGTATTCTTTGAATATAATAAAAGAGTGGGATTGTTATATTTCACTATATAAGTATGATAATGTATATTTAATTTATATAATAATGTATATTTAATTGATAGAATGCTGACTCGTTTTGGACTGGTCATTGGTAACCATTTTTGGATCCACCAATTCTTTTATATTTGCTCAATGATACACTCTAGCGAACTATCATATAACTTTGTTGATAATATACAGGGCGTTAAAAGTTTTGTCCATAATGTTAAAGGAAAGAATAGTTATAAAAAATGAAAAAGTTAAATGATAGTTATGGTGGACTGAAAAGGTAAATGCGTGATAGTAAACTATTTTAGGAAAAATTTAAATGAGAGGTTAAACTATGAATAATAATGTGATGTCCAAATTAAAAATCCACCTAGAAGAAGTTGTAATGTTTCTGTTTTAATAAGATAGATCAGCTACACTAATGAAAACAAAGTACAAAGAGCTTTCATGCTTTGATTTGATAACACTGCTTCACCAAATATGCATATAATAAAATGTTAGTTGAACCACCCTGGGTTACGTATGACAAAGAAGCCCATCATATTAAGTTACTTTTGCTTGATTTGCACATATAGATGTTTGAAAGTTACAAGTCCTATGTTCTATACTGTCTACATTTGTACCCATAGTTTGATATGTTGTCGACATTCAATCAATTTATGATATTGAGAGGTATGCAATTTCGTAAAAAAAAACATTACATCTATTAGTCTAGTCATCTGATTCACTTATTAGTTTTGAGTTTGAGTATATTACTTTTGTAAAAATGTGTTGTATGGTAACGTCTTAAACATGACCATAAAGATTAGGTTAATTTCCCAATAATTACTGTAACTAAGATAACCACATTACACATGAATCAAGTAGACCAACGGGAAACACTATACTTCTAAACACTAAACTTTTCAACTAAATGTCCCTTTGGTCAGACCATAGCAATCCCATTAACTACGTCATTTAGGAAAACAAGGCGGATCATTCTTAAACACACATCATCGTGTCCCCCCGTAGCGTGATTATTTAGACACCTGAAGAAACGGCACCGTTTCAGATCATCTTCATCATTCATCACCTCTCCATAAAAAACGGTATAAAGACAGAACACAGAGACACACGCAAGCAAACGGTAAATAAAAGAAAAAAACTAAACTTGTCACCGAGTCAAAGCTTCACGTCCCGACCGAACACACATCTAGTTCTCAATTTACACTAATGCCACTGTCTCCGCCGCATCACTGATCCACTACATTTCGCCGGAGAATTTAAAAAAAAATGGCGAATAACTCGAAACAGAAGATGTCGGAGCTGTTAACGAAGCTCGGTGATAGAGACACGTTCACAATGGCGGCGAAAGAGCTAGACTCGATGGCGAGAAACATCGACCCCACCTCCGGCGGGAATCTCCAGTCGTTCGTCTCCGTCGTCCTCTCAGCCGACGCCGGAGATAAACCGGCGGTTCGAAAGCACTGCATCCACCTGCTCGCGGTTCTATCCGTCTCTCTCCCTCCGAACGCTCTCTCTCCTCACCTCCCCAAGATCCTATCCCGCGTCACGCGCCGCCTCCGCGATCCGGACTCCTCCGTCCGCTCCGCCTGCGTCGCGGCGGTGTCGGCGATCGCTTCCCGGACGACGAAGCCTCCCTTCGCTTCCGCGTTCTTGAAGCCGCTGTCGGAGGCGCTGTTCACGGAGCGGGAGGCGAACGCGCAGATCGGAGCGGGGCTGTGTCTCGCGGCGGCGATCGACGCGGCGGAGGATCCGGATCCGGGTCGGTTAGGAACGACGCTTTTGCCGAGGCTGGAGAAGCTGGTGAAGTGTAATGCTTTTAAGGCGAAATCTGCCGGAGTCGTCGTGATCGGAAGTGTGATCGGCGCTGGTGGTGTCTCCGGCGGTGGATTGAGAGGGTTGTTGGATTGTTTGGTTAGTTTCTTGAGTAGTGAAGATTGGGCGGCGAGGAAAGCGGCGGCTGAAGCTTTGGGGAGGTTGGCGACGGTGGAGAGGAAGATCTTTGAAGGAAAGCGATACGACAAGGTGAAAGCTGTGAGAGAGGTGATGAATCAGATGATAGAGGTTTGGACACAAGTACCAGATTTATCAGAGGAGGTTTCTCCTCCCAGATCTAATGCTTCTTCTAAAGGTAATCTTCCTCCACCATTGGATCTTTAGCCAAATTAGGAAACTTTTTGTTGTTTAGTACACTGTACATTACTATTCTTGGTTAAGATTTTTTTGTCTCTATATCCTTCAGGCTCTGGAGTTGCATCAACACCTGCTAAACCGAGAACTCGTCTGGTTGACAGATCAACTCCACCGGGGAGCTCAGTAGCCACCGCGAGGAGACGGACTAATAATGTAAGAAGTAGCGATCAGAAGAAAACAAGTTCAGTACCATCACATACTAAATCAAACGTAAGGAGGAGATTGGAGTTGAAAGCTGGAGGAGGAGCAAGTATTCTCAGTGGTGAGCCTCTTGAAGAAGAATATCACACCCATAATGAAAATACAACAGAAGAGGGTCAGATGCAGAAGCTAGGAGGTGGTGCCAGTTCGCATGTCTTGTCTGAAAACAAGAGTAGTAGTAATAACTGCAGAGGTTCTGAAGATATGTCTCTGATCCGTAGTCAGCTTGTTCAGATTGAACAACAGCAATCCAATCTAATGGACCTTCTTCAGGTTTGTTCTGAAACATGATTATAGTCCATATATAGTTCCTGGAAACTTATTATGTGTTTTATTTCATTAGAGATTTGTTGGAAGCTCGCAACATGGAATGCATAGTCTGGAAACTCGAGTTCAGGGCCTAGAGCTTGCGCTAGATGAGATATCTTATGACTTGGCAGTTTCAAATGGGAGAATGAGTTCAAACAGAAACAACTGTTGTCTCATTCCTCCTGGAAGATTCATCACATCCAAATTCTGGAAGAAATCAGTTTCAGCACCAAGGCTGGCCACTTATAGGAACAGAAATGCACAAACCATGGGGTTGCAAGGCTCTAGGCAGCGGTTTAATGGTCCTGCAGGGTTTATTGTCAACCCATTAGCTGAAATTCGACCAGATAATGTATCTGCAGGTATGTTGTTGTATTCTTTTGCTGAAGCAGTTCTGTGTTTAGTCAACAACATAATCAAGAAACATTTGTTTGATTCTTTCGCAGGTATGCCTCACAACTAAGGGAAGAAGAGAAACAAAACTTTCAAAAGATTCTTAGACTTGGAAACCACTGTGTGTGAATGTGGTGATTCTTACTGATTACTAAGTCATAATATTTACTACCACCCTAAGTTCACATCCATGTTCTGTTTCTTTTTTTTTCTTGAAAATATGTTGTACTAAAATCCTTGAATATTTTAGGCTAAGTAGCTACCTAACTTGTGTAAATTCACGGGTTGAATAATTGATGTAGTTGTCAACTGTTTTTCTTTCTGTACTTTGGAAAAGAAAATGGATCTATCTTATCTTTTAGTTGAACTATTTATTGCCTACGCTGTTGCTGTTTCTACTGATTTTTTTGTGTCATAAAGGGACTTCATGGGCAATCCTATAGTTTAGTAGGTCTCAAAAGTAGAAAGAAAACTTTACAATGTCAGTGATTCTTAATTATTTTTGTATTGTGGTCCATGTTTGAGTATGGGCAATCAAACATAGACAAAACATAAATGCTCAAGCAGTGGTGATCATGTGACTTTAGAGTAAAGACTACTAATGGAGACTAAGAGTATAGTGGCCGAGTGAAAGTGTAAGCACATGATTACTGTATAGCAAGTTTGCAAGTTGATTAAGACAAACGTAAGAAAAAAAGGAATCAAGCTAAAAGTAAAAGCAAAAAACATCACACCACATGTTGCTTTTCATTCTTTCTAAGGACTGAATCATTCAAGTTCTTGTTGTTGCCAATCTACTTGCTTCTACTATATTTGGTAAAATTATGCAACAAAATGTTAACTATATATGATACTTTGCAATGAGAAAAAAAAATAAAAAAAAATCGATGCTTTTGTATATGATCCCCACTCAAAATCATACCCAGTCCTTGAAGGGGGACAAGGATCCCTTCTGTTTTCTCTCAAACAATGGAACAAACGGCTCACACCAGAAAGAACTAAATGTATATAAAAGAATCTTTATGAACAACTAAAACAGTAAAAAATGCAAAGATAAAACATGAAATCTCTTTCACCTTTTGTAAAAAATAACCATCAAAAGAAGTCTACGCAAAAATTGACCTTCTTTAACGGCTCTTCTTTTACTTTCTTTTTTCTTTGTGTGTGTTCTCATCATCTTTATGATACAGGAGCAACCAGATTCAACTCAAGAGGCTTCAAAGCTGCCTGAACAAGTTCTTGAACAGTACGGTTACGGCGACAAACATCTGAGAGTTCCTCTGCGTGCCCTATCAGAGAATTCACATCAGCTCCATTAGTAACATCGGATAACCCTTGTAAGAACTTGGTAGCCTCAGTCTCTGTCACAGCTGTTCTAGGTATCAGGCTAACGCTTTGCTTAGCCCAACCCACTGCTTGTAAACCGTATGTTCTGGTCAGCGCTAGCAGCGTGTATGTTACCTAAACCAAAACCCACAACAAAACATAAGAAACTATGTTTCAAATGCCATAAAACATATTGATTCCTGAAGTTACCGTATCTAGCCGAGAACTAGGAAGTGCCCCTGCTAATGATGAGATCAAGATTCTTGTGATTGTTGCTCCCCTGGGGATAATGACACTGTCCCTGATTCGTACAAACTGTTCTTCATTCACAGACTTCTCGAGGTCGAAAACGTCGGATAAAAATGTCAATATCGAGTGGCAGGCCTCTCTGGAGAACATTATAAACATCAATGTCAAAACCTTCTAAGCGGAAAACAACTTGTGATGAGCAAAAAACAGAGAGTAAAAACCTGTGCTGCACTGTCATTCCAATAACTGCGCAATCTACAATTGGTGAAAAGATAGGAGATGGAATAAACAAATGTGGACAGTAACGAAGACATCTTGACGCCAACAAAAAGCAATCATCAGCTATGTCTGGTCTTGCAGTTACTTCCTGTAAGATGGCAAAGAGAATCAGACACTACAAATGATATATAAGAACTTGATGAGAATATTTACTACTGAGTGAAGTCATTAACCTTGATGCTTGTCATAAGACATGTCGTGTGTGCAAAGAGTGTTTCAATCAGATTCTTCAAGTAGTCAGCACAAGATGGGTCTGAACCAAAAATCTGCAAATCACACAAAGATTTAGATTCTCTAAAAGCTTTTCTCTAAGCATTCCATTGATTGAAAATAATAACACAAATTACCTTTATAACTTCACTGGAGAGATAAAGAAAGCATGGCTGATGATGTTGCTGGTAATGGAACTGAATCTTTGCCAGCATTTCGCCAATTGTGTTAATAATGTATCTTCCAGAAGTACGTACCTACAAACACAATTGTATCCTCTATCAAAATTCTCATCCAAAAAGTACTTCTAGATCTTCCCTTACTTGCATGGACATGGAATGTTCAGCAAACAGAGGAACAAGAAGAGACAGGTCAATTAAAAAAAAAAATTAAAACGATGGTGTGAAGCTCACAGCATATTTGCATGCTCTGCATAGAGATTCCATTGTCCTCATGTCCCAAGGACGACTGCAGTTAAACCATTCTTAAGTAAGAGACTACATTTAAAAAAGGCATTTTGGAGAACATGTATTAGTCATCCAGTGTGTCTAGAAACACTCACGCATCAAAAATTACTCTGAAGATAGCCCAGTGCTTATTTATCTCTGCAGCAACAGCTTCAGGGTGGTTCACATACCTAGGGTAGTAGCATCTTTTAGCAAGACTAAACAAAACATACGGAGTTACAGTTGCATTATTGAGATATTATACAAACCTGAATAGGAAGGCAAACCGGTCAATATGAACAGTTAACTCCCGCGCATGCTTCTTGTCCAAATCTTCTTTTGCCGCTTCCTGATTCACAGATGCAAGGTTCAAATCACTACAAGCCTATTAATCTATCAAACAAACACGCAGAAAGTCAAGAAGGCGAACCTCTAGAGGAGAAGCGACTGAAAAGCATAATTTCTCAAGTGCACTCCTGGCCTGATCTAAAGGAAGTTCTGTAACAACCATTCTGCATAAACAAAACCTTAGAGATGTTAATAACACACGAATGAGGAGACAATAATCCATCATTCAGTTGACAACATACCCTAAAGCTTCAACAAGATTTAGCGAATCCTCAGCAGATACTTTATAACCACCACCACCATTAATTGCCATACAATAGATTGTAAATAAGTCTTCAAAATACCCGCAAAGATTTTTCCGGCAATCTGCAGTAAAAAAGGTTACAAAAACCAACTAAGAGAACACATAATATAATATATGCATATCAGTTTCAAGTTGAAACTTTCAACACAACCACCTTCCTATGTTTCACAAACAATCCGCATTTAAAAAACATTAGTTGTTAGATAGTTATAACTTGTATATTCACATCATTAGCATTAAAAAGTAACTTGTTAATGGCAGTTGAGATCAAACGAGACTAGAAAACACAAATCAGTTCAAGGAAAGCATACAACAAAATTCCAAATACTTGCCAGTATTGCAATGTGCCCTATATATGCTAGCAATATTCAGCAGAGTCGAAGTCAGATCCATTAGCGTAGGTTCCAGTCAGACCTTTCAACTAGCTGCCATCTTTCGAAGTAAGTCAGTAGGCACAATGCAATTGAATTTTTACAGATGTCAGAAAGTACGAAATTTCATGAATCTGTGTCGTCCAAATAAACTAAGCGCTATTCTGCTGGAGAATTCAAGAAGAGAAAACTTAAAAAGCAGCCCTGGAAACATATTTATAAAAGGAGAGCTAGTTCAATCCTATAAGGGCTATAACCATCAGATAGCTGATGTAATCATCAATGGTAAAACCAAAATTTCTTTTTAAGGTCAGGAAACAACAAAGAGATTAGACAGCCAGTTCTATAGAACTCATTATAATATCAATGTTATGCTTAGAAGGGAAATGAGAAGGAAGACTCCAAGAGGGAATACAATACCGTCACAAATATGTCTAAAAGCCAAAGCTGCAGCTGCTGCACAATCTTCAGATGTCCCCATTCCACTCATTAGAATTCTAATGATTGACGGCAAAATTGAAACACTAGCTGGCGCAGCATTAAGCCATTTTGAATAAGCCCCAACAAGTAAGCATGCTGAAATCAAATAAGGAAAGAGACTTAAAATAAATTTGCTATTCAACTAGAAAAACTTAAGCATATCTCGGAAAGTTTCTTCACAGTATAAGCTAGTAATTTCTACCACGCAGCTTTTCACCTTCTACATTTTTTATCTGATAAAAATAAACTACTCACCTGTCTGAAGCAATTGCACTTGCTGAGGAAGATTTTGAAGCAAGGCCATCACCTGATGTGGAATGTGTAAAGAATGAAATTTCAGTGAACGATACACTAATAGGGGCAGAGTAGAATAAACGTAAAGTTGTTTCATAACTTTAAAACACATAAATCTAATGGGGACAAAGACCTACAAGCCTACTGTAGCATTAAAACTAAATTGGAAACACATATTCCACAGACAGTGACAAATGAATAAAAATTGGCAGCAGCAGCATCATCATATATGAACGTGCACATGGAGGAACTATCCCTAATACACACCTGGGGCATGACTTCAGCTTCAACAACTGAAACATAGTTGGATATTGCCCAAATACAGAACAAGATAGCTTCTGCTGGACGCCATTCTTGAAAATTATTTCCTGTCTGAGCATTGGCCTGAGTACATTTCACAAACGTCAAAGATCGTCTTAACATCTTTTCTAATTTTAACTCTATATAATATTTGATTTCATAGCTCCCAATGCACATAAAATAGCATGCTTAATAGTAATACACAGTACAAACCTCAAGAAGCTTCATATAGAGAATCTTAAGAGTTGTATCGCCTCCCAGGATTAATGCAGCGTCAATTAATACATCTGCAACAGCTGGCAATATAAAACATTCCATCAGTATAAAAGCAATGAGAAGGGAGCAGGAGATTTTGATCTATGTAACAAGCCATATGAGGCTATGTTACCATATCTAGTCTGCTTGAATTCCTTAAGGTCCTCATACGAGAGGCCTTGATAATCTTCAGGATACTGAACTCTGAAGCCAACCTGTCAAGAAAACCAGTTTATATGTTTAAACCCACAGAACTGTAGAGCATAAGAGAAGCCATATAATTTGCTGTTTTCCACCAAAAGATGAAAAATTAAAATGAAAATTTAGTAACCATTATTTTTAAAGAGCAACACTAATAAACGCATAAGTCAACCATTCTTGAAAGAATGGCTAACAAAAAGGAACTTGAGGAGTACACTTACCAAAGATACAAGGCTCTCATAGGCTGGCCGGAAGATATGCTGCCTTCGGTTTCTCTCAGCTTCAATAGATGCTTCACTACCCAAGGAACTATAAGAATCCCTGATAGAGTAAAATCAGACTCTCAGAATATAAGACTAGAAGTCCCCCAGCAAACATAGACAAGAATGATGTTACCTCTTTGTCAACGCAAGTTGAAGACTGTGCCAAAAGTTGAACGTCATAGAGGCTATATCAAATTCTGGGTGCGAAGTAACTTCCAGCAGGGCATGGACAATAACCATTGATTCATCTGAACCTAGATGTCAGAAAGAGTACCATAACATATTAAACTACCAACTAAAGGATCTGGAGTACCAAAAGCGATTTAGATACATGAAAGGGAACACTTAAAGCAACATAGCAGAGTAGTAGAAATGAGGTTGTGTATACCTGTAGCGATCAATTCAACATATGAATCGCCCACGTCAGCGAATAATCGACCAATAGCTTTGACATCTTCTTCGTCCTGAAAGTGAAACAAATGTAGGCCATTCGCACCTTACTATTTATGGTATAGGATAACAGGACAGGAAATATGTGAAGCAACGAAGCCTAGTATCAAGCAGATTAATCCATCAGCTTGCCTGTATTAATACAAAAGGTTAACAGGATCAATAACAATACCTTTGAAGAATCTCTTAGATGGGCTTTAAGACTTAAAATCTGAGGTACAATAACTTGAATCAAGGGTGTTTGAGCAGAAATGCCACCAGAGCTTGGTGATGCCGTGTAATGTATCAGTTCAGATATAACTGCAAAATTGAAAAATGAAGTTTATCAATAAATAGTCTAAGAGTACATTCAAATTATTTGTCCAGAAAATAGTTTTTTCAAGTATCCCAAAAGACTAAAAGGCAACGAGTATACCATTTACAGATGCCTCTGAGAGTGGATCAGAGCTCAAACTTGAGAGAGCTGCATGCACCAATGGATGACAGGCAAGCACTGCTCCAGGAATCCTGAAAAAAAAATCCAAAAGTTTACCAGCATATACTGATCGTTGCCAAGTTAAATATCTGTGAAAAAATAGGACGGCTAACTAGAAGCAACCAAAAGTTATGGACCAGATAAACTTAGCTTTGTGTCTAAGAGAATAAGGAAAAGAAAATGTTAACCAAATAGAAAGCAAACAGAAAGAGCATACCCATGCCTAAGACGGAGCCAAGAAGCAAATGCCTCAAGAACCTGAATTCCAAAATCACAAAGAATAAAATAATTGACATCAAGTGACCCCCCTTGCAACACTAGAAAACACTAGCTGATCCAACACACACACAGGCATACAAAAAAACATCAATTCTACTCTAAATTCGGACGTACGAGATAGTTTTTAGGAATCTAATGATATATAAAAAAAAAGATAAGCGCTGACCTGTTCCTTAAGTTCGGAAATATTCAAACATGCTGTTAATATACTAAGTGCAGCTTCCATCTGAGAAGTAAGCTCATTCTCAAATTGACGCCGACGGTCCGGACGAGCAGCTATTTTGTAGTTAAACGTTTCCTGGTCATAGCAAGAAGAGGACATCATATAACCATCTAAACTGAAGTTAATATTACAATTAAAAGAGAGATGAATAATCAAACAAATGGATGTAGAATACTACCTCGGGTAGAACTGTCAAGAGTTCCAAGAAACCAGGCACATATTCAGGATGCATATTCATCTCATCCCTAAGCCAGCTAACTATACCACTATCTCCCCAATCTGCCGCAGGAACGTGCACCGCCAAGGCAGCAACAGCAATACTAATCTACAATACAAAATACTTCAGCTCAACCCAAGCCAACAACTCCCCCCACATGCGCATAATGGAGAAAAGATTGTTGAAGCTTATACCTGGGTCCTGACTTTAGGGGGCCCTTTGTGAAACTTTTTTAACAATGTCTGCACGTAAGACAATGGTGACATTAAAAAATAATGCCGGAAACACTGAGAAAGTACTTGTCCACTATCAAGAGTACATGGTTGCCCACAATTATAGGCTGGAATAAGGATAAGAACTTAGATGTCAGGGTAACACTAATTCAACTGAGTTTTTTCCTATTGCCTTATTGTTCAAAAATAACAAACATACATAACTATTCAGAACTCATGAAAAAATTAGTTGAATAGAACAAAGACTTACCGTTAATGATTCTCGTAGCTTCTGAAAAGCCCCAGGTGGTAGTTCTTCGAAATCTCTTTGAACCTTTAAGACAAACCAGATGTCAACCAGTCTCCAAGATTGCATACATAGAGAGAGAGAGAGAGAGA
>NC_079519.1:29409054-29457053 GCF_000801105.2 Raphanus sativus | reverse complement strand
AATGATATACCTTGCTCCTAAGGGTCTGAGAACAGAAAATCAAAGTTTCCAAATTGCTGGAAGAATCATGAAGTAAATTATCCGCAACCTAGTATATATATATATATATAACACACAACATAAAAGAGTCAGACACCTTCCAGAGCTCAAAATCAACAATCATTGGTCAAAAAAAGGCTATTAGAAAGAAAGAAAAAACTGATAAGACTTAGCAAAGTCGTTTCTCTAACAAGATAGATCTGTTTCATACTTCTACACAATAATGCGAGACACTGAACTAATGCGAAACAACTGAACTAAACTGTATTCAGACAAAACTAAAATTAAACTTGTAGCTTCCTGTTACGACAAAGCAAATCGAAGAAACAGAATTGATAAAAAGGATGAAACTTTGTGGTCTAAATCGAATGATTAAAAAACTCAGAACAATCGAACTAAGAAAGAATCTAAAAAACAAAAACTGGCCTGCCAAGCATCGAGAGTTCCTTGGAAGTTCTGAAGCCAGCGATCAGCTTGCACGCGCACTGTATCGTCTGGATGATGATACAGCGCGTTTAGGGCTTCTTTCACCGCCTTCTCATGCTCCATAGAGATTGCCCCCAACTGCAAAATTTCGCCCAATTGAATAAAGTTTGCCTCTTTCGTCAAAAGGGTTTCTTTTTGGCGCCCCCTCAACTTGAGTAGGAAGAGAGAAAGACGGAGAGAAAGAGAGAGAGAGATCGAAAGTTTCCGACTTTGATCTGGAAGTATGAAGAAGATAGAATCTCAGCCGTTGGATAGAATTACTTTGACTTTTAAGTCAACTCTTTTTTTTTTTTTGCAATAACATTGGTTCATGATAGACTGGAATTTTGAACCGAACCGAACCGTACCAAAATGTTTAGTTAGAAATTTGGTTCAATTCTGTAAGTTTTTTTCCTAAATTGATTTTCGGTGTGATTTGGTAATCGGTTACTTTGGTTTTCACTAAAAACGAAAAAAGAAAACATATCATTGATTCATGATAATAACATACTGTAATAAAGATTGTACAAGGGAAAAGATATGAGATCTCTTTGTGTCACTGAATCATTTGTTACAAGTCATAACAGACAAGAATACAACAATGTTGTCTTTTTTTTTTTTATAAAGTGTTAAATCATCTCTCTGATATAACAATACAAGGTGACTTTTTAACAGACACACATATTGAAAGATTTCATTCATCCTTTACTGCCTACAAAGAAGAGATTTTTTTTCTTTTTCATGTGGTTCGGTTAAAGCTCCCATCAACCTGCATATGGAGCCACTCTGGGTGTGATCCCCGGGACTCGTTGCCTTCTTGTTGCTCATATATATTTCGATGGAGGTCAATCGGTAAAGTCCCCAGCTGTAAATGACAACAACAACACCAAGAGAGAGCTTATAGGTTTTTTATAACTAGTTTAATCAAATCAAGAAGCTGATGAATAATGGACTACTTACATCTCCTGTGGGAAAAACTCCTATTGTTGGACCAGTGCTTGGACCAGAGTTAACCACTTCTAGCTTCATTGACAGAAACTGTATATACATAGAAACTGTCAATATTACAAACATTTGTAATAGAGAGGAAGTAACGTTTTTTTTTACCTCAACTTGCCGCTGCAATGATTGAATATAGTTGATAATCTCATCTAGCACAAGGGCTTTTCCTATTATCTGAACCAAACGCAAATATAATGTCCAAAGTCTAGAGGTTGTATAACACAACATCATGAGCAAGAGAGAGAGAGAGAGAGAGGAACAAGTTACCTTATTACAACCTGGGATTATATCTTGAAGAGCTGTCATCTTCTCACTGATCTTTTCTCTCCTAGCCTGTCAAAAGTACCAATTCTGATTGTTAAAAAAAAAGTAAACAGTTTTTTGAGGACTGAACAATATGATCTAAGCAGAAGAACTTGCTCGCTCAGCTAGACTATGCCGGTCAGTAGCTTGTCCTCTTCTTGCTCTGACATGGATATAGTCCTTTGGTGGCTCAGGTTTGTTCTTCTGTTCAGTTGCTTTGCTTCCACCACCTGAACTCGTTTCGCCTTCAGGTCTCATTGAACCGTCACCATTCCCATTTTCAGATCCACAAAGTTTCCTTTTCTTTTCCCCAGAGTCTTTCTATTACAATAGCAAAACAGATAGAATGGATTAAGATCCTAAATCAAAACACTTCATCTATGATAATGAGAGTCTCTCAAGCTCAATCCAATTCAGTCAAAAACAGTCAACGGACAAGACATCTAATAACCTATAAACTAATCATTGATCCCTAACTCAAAGACTATGCTTTGACTAGTTTAGCTTTTGTGTGGATCAAAAGATTCAAACTTTGGTTACAGATTCAAATTACTCTCGATCTAAGAAACACTAAATGAAACTCTCAATCGCTAAATCCAACTCATTCAAAAAAAAGTCAACGAACAAGACATCTAAACCAATTAAACTAATCACTGATCTCTAAATCAAAACACTGTGCTTTTTGACTAGTTTAGACTTTATGGATCAAAAGATTCAAACTTTGGGTTACAGATTCGATCAGATCAACACTAACAACAAAACCATTCACAGAACCGAACAAAATCTCACCACTTCATTACCGCTGCTGCTTAAAGAAACCATCTTGGAAGATTCGTCCTCCTCCGAGTTCAAAGCTCGACCCTTTCTCCCTCCCCAGCCTCCTGCAGTTAAGTCCGTGACCGTTGATTCCTCCCCCGCCGCCGCAGCAGCAGCAGCAGCAGCAGCAGCCGTGGAGACGTCTTTATCAGAGGGAGTGGAATTGACAGCTAAACGGAGACCGGAGCGAACGGCGTCGTTTACGGGGAATGGCCAAATCTCGGAGAGAGTGTAAGATGATGGATTCGCTGGGGAGAAGGATGAATCGTTCACTAGCGGAGGGTCCATCTCCAACGATTTTTTCAAAAAAAAAAAAGGTTGACCTCAGATTCAGACAGAACCAGGATCCGAGAAGTGAGGAAGGAAGTGTAGTTTATAGAGTTGGAGAGAGAGAAGAAGAAGAAGAAGTAGGAAGTGAGGTTCAGTTTTGTTGTCTGAATCTATTTTGTGTGATTGATTAATATGGGCCTTTATCATAAAAGCCCATTACGTTTTCCATTTAGAGATTGTAGATCCAATCGGAATTCCTTGGTCCTTCGTTCTTCAACCTGTTCATTATGCATAAATTGCATAAGTCGTTTGTTTATGTATTTTTATCGAATTGGATATTCATTGGAGTAACAGAATACAGTTAAAGAGAGTTTTTTTTTATTTAATATATCTGTATCCTACATTTTTATTTACATGTGATGACAAATTAGTTATTAGTAATTTATAATGAATAATATCTTAGAACCAAAACAACAATATTTTGTTGTACAATATTCACGATCTCTTTAATTGGATTGTATATTTCATGAAAAACAAATAAAAGAGCTAAACATTTTTTTTCCAAATAAAGATGGGTTTGATAATAAGTGTGCCAAGATAATAGTGAATATTAGATTTAGGTCCAAATTGATTTATTTTAACAGATTATACCAAGAAAAAAAGTATGTATGAACTTATCCAACAATTGTTTTTGTTGACTTGGATAAATTTTTGATTCAAACTCATATACCCAAAACTCGGCTCAGATCTATTTAACTTTTAAAATATTTTAAATTAATTTATTAGTTATTACTAGTTGTGCTATTGTACTAGTTATATAATTGTACTAGTTGTATAGTTGAAAAGTTTATACAAAGAAGCAGAGCTGCCTACTCCAATGGACAATAGTGGCTGACAAATTTGAACGGCACTTTCGAAGCTGGTGTGTCCAAAACCAGACTGCAGATCCATCGAGACTTTAATATGGAAATATGTGCTTTAATAGTTGTATTAATTGTCGTAAAAAAAAATAGTTGTATTAATTGTTTTAGCTGTATTATTTTCCTAAAATTACATCTTTATCTTTTTGGCTCTCGAAACCGAAGAAGAAAACAGCCGTGGAGCCAGAGAGTTTTGATGTAGAAGAGAATTTAAAAGAGTGTACTGCAAAAGATGATACATAATCCATCACGAGGTTGAAGAAAATGAACAAACATTGATGGTTGGTGTTTCGACTTGTGATTGAACCACTATGTTTTGTTCAACTCGATTGTTATTTTGTGTTCCAAAATTTTTGTAGGTTCAAGACTTGTGGTGTATTTTTTACACTTGAGTTGTGTCATATTTTCTTTGAAAATGAGTGGAATAACTAGAACTACTAGTTTAACTAGAGTAATATTAGTCATATTAGCACGACTGTTTAAACTACAATAATAGTAGTAGAACTAATTTCCAGAGTTTTTGGAAATCTGGCTCCGGTAATAGCTTTCTATATCTCTGGGTCTGAAGAAACAAGAGAAAAGGCTGAAAATTCACTCATCGGTTCTGTTGTGGTTCCTTTTAGAACCGGTTGCTTTCATTGCATCAGAAATGTTCTGCAATCAAAGCTGCATTAGGGGTTATCACTTGTCATTCAAGGAGAAGCGTCACTTGTTTAACTAATTAACTAATAATTGGGGAAATGAAACTAGATAAATTTAATAATAAAAAGCAAATGTGTTAGTGTTGAGATTGAACCTTTGATTAGATATTACAAAAGAAGAATAAAGAAGAAGAACAAAGAAGGGTAGTTTAGAAGAAGCTACAAAGAAGAAGAATGAAGAAGTGGAAGCAAGAGATAGCTTACCACCCAAGGAAGAGAAGAAGAAGCAAAAGAAACGTTGACAATGTGAGTCAACGACAAGGGAGAAGAATGGAGCTAAAGAAGAGTTTGACTAGAGTCACAACAAACTTAGTCAAGAAAAAATAGGTAATTAGTTTTTGGTTAAAGCCAACAAGGTGAAGTGTTGGAAAAGGTCTAGCCTGATAAGAGTTAGTAAAAGAGTTGGGCCTATTCAAATCAGAGCTAGTTGATTCTCTTTCGCCTATCGGCCGGCCGGCTTATCAAGTCGAATTAGGAATTTTTACGCGAATTTTCAAGTGGATGAGATCGGTCGAGTGGTCTCAGTTGGAGTAAGAGTTGTTAGTAGAGTTAAGGTTGAAGTTGTAGTTGCTGAAGTATGTGTGTACTAGTAGAACAAGTCTACTATAAATATGTATGTGTGTAATGTTGCAAGGTATCCAAGTCTAATAAGAAAAAAGATTTGGAGAAGATAAAATGTAGATATTCAAAGTGTACTCTCTTCTCTCTCTACAAGAATAACAACAAACGTAAAGAGAGAGTAAAGAGAGAGAGAGCAAGCTTGTGTTAAGATAAAACACAAGTAAGAAATAGAGCACGAGAGTGAGCGTAAAACAGAGTACAAAAACAGAGAGAGGAAATGAGGCTGGCAGTACGAGAAGTGTGGAGAGGCCAAGCCTAAGAACAAGAGCAAAAATGTCAACAGTTAGCCATTTAACGCGTGTATTATATAGACTAAATATAATTGAAATAGCGACTCAAACTCTAATGTTTTACAATTCGTTTTGTTCATACTACTATGTCACACTTATAAATATGTATAAGCCGGCGTACTCCATATTATATGCGCACACACACAAACGAGACAATCACGTGTTTATTGAATTTCATTAGTCCCTTATTTCACTTTCTTAGTGAACCCGGAGCTGATTTTCGACCACTTCGATTATCCCCTCTAACCTTCAGCGAGATTTTGTCGCCTTGAGATCTCGGAGATGGTGGCCAGTGACCGGACGAAACCGCCATGTCTTTATGATGCATGAGACTCTCTAAAGCCTCCACAACGGCGGGCATCTTGGGCCGGTCTTTAGGGTTAGGGCTCACACATTGTAAGGCGAGAAGAGCTGTATCCTTAGCCGCCTTGACCGAGTAATGACCGGCGAGCCTCTGGTCCATAACGCATCGTAGACGACGGCTGCTCGTTAGGTAGGGCTTTGCCCAGTCGATGATGTTTTGCTGGTTTTTTGGCCGTGACTTATCTGTGGCTCTTCTTCCCGTTAGGAGCTCGAGTAACACGACTCCGTAACTGTACACGTCACTCTTTGTCGTTAAATGACCTGAGAATCCATGCATTCCAAAATTTATCAAATGAAACATTCCAAGAAATTGAATGCCCACTCGTTCAAATTTTGACACGTTCAGGATCTTTTTTGATTTATTCATATGTTCATGCTCTGTTTAAGACTGTCAATGATTTTAATCTATTTTAATAATATGCTTAAACAATAGTATTTTTTCTGAAAATGTGCTTAGACAATATTTGAGCAAAAAATATGTCACCTGTTGAGACATATTCAGGAGCAGCATAACCATAAGTGCCCATGACTCGAGTTGTGACATGAGATTTGGATCCTTCTGGTCCCATAGTAGCCAGACCAAAATCTGATAGCTTCGCCGTAAAATCCTGATTAAGAAAATTACATAAAACTGATATTTTTGGTGAAATATATATACAGAGAGAGCTAAAATAAAATAATAGCTGAAATACCGAATCGAGTAGTATATTAGAAGTTTTGAAATCGCGGTAGATTATTGGACTCTCTAAATCATGCAAAAACGCCAAACCCTTGGCAGCGGCAACAGCGATTTTCAATCGCGTCACCCACGGTAGCGATATTGAAATCCCTGTTCATATTAGTATATAATCACATCTTTGTTTTGGTGAGAAATGTTTTATAATTAAATAGAATTTGATAATACTAAAACTACAAATATAAAAAGAGACATTGACTACGAGAATGTTCGAAAATGTTTATACGTTTGAAGAGGTGGTTTTCCAAGCTACCACGTGGCATGAATTCGTAAATGAGGACTCGTTCTTCCTCCTCGCAGCAGTAACCGATAAGTTTGACTAGATTTGGGTGCTTTAGTTGTCCAAGAAGTATGACCTCAGACTGCATATGAAATATTCATGTTAGTTTATGTCAGATGTAATTGTACTAATCTTAGAGCAATAAGTTAAGGAACTATGTGAATACGTATAATTGCATAGAGTATATCAAAGTGGTCTCACCAACTATTATATATTCTGTCAACAGAAAAGATTCTTATACGTTTCCGTGACACCAAAAATTTTAAATGTCAAGATCATATGCCTACTTAATCCATAATACAAACAAACATATATTTCATATATAGCTTCATACCCTAAAGCACTAAAGGTGAAGACGTGGGTCCAACGGTATCTTTTGACTTACAAAATACAAAAATCAAGAGAAGTGTTTTTTCAGAATTTGTAAATTACTCCTGTGAAAGTTTTTTAACTGTGTAATTTCATGTCATGTTTAGAAATTAGCTAAACGCTAATAAGAGAAGAGTAACAAAGTGAACCACTCAATAATTAATCAGACATGCAATATTGGTATACGTTCTTACAAGCCATTCACGATGTCCTTGAAGCCCTTCAATATCTAACAGCTTGACAGCAACAGGCTGAGCCTTGAGGCTTTGTCGAAGGTTCTCATCGATGTAACCTTTATAAACTTTACCAAATCCACCTTCTCCGAGAAGATAGTTCCCAGAGAAACACTGAGTGATCATCTTGAGTTCACACATCTGAAAATCCACCAAATCGGCTCCAAGAGTCTGTGCCAGATCTTCATTGATCCTAGCTGATGAAGAACGACTTAGATCAGCAAAGGAGAGCCGTCGGAAAGAAGGAAGCGGTCCAAGATGATTCTTGGAGAACTCTGATCTCGAAGGTCGGCAACGGCTTAGATTGGCAAAGACAGTTTGGTCATCGACGGAGCAACAGTTTGAGGCAAATGGTTTCCACAACGGTGAGGATTTAGTAGATGTTGTTGTTGCGGAGTCTCTCATCGAGAAAGATAGTTTAAGTAAATGTTTTGTGATTTCGGTTTTTAAGTAGTAGGAGTCAAAACAATGATGGGTGGGTTGGGTCTTATTTATACATATGAAATGGGGACTATGAGTATATATAACAAATATAATAGTGTAAATAGTTCTATAGTAGAACCACTTATCGAAACCATTAAATTAGGAGGTCCAATAATCGTCAAGTGTAAATAGTTATATAATAAATATATCTATTTCCGTAAATGTGCTAATTCAATAATGGGTTTGAAAATTGCAAAATTAAAAGTTTAGTAGCGTAGTTGGTTAAACATAATACAAAAAAGATTGCAAATTATCTGTTGATTGACGCAAAAATAAAATTAGTAAAATAATTATATGTATTTAAAATGTTTTTGTTAAAATTTAGAGCGGTTTTGTTATCTAGTTTTCAGTAAAGGACAAGATAATAAATCAAAGATTGATAGGAAAGAGTAGGGGCGTTCTTTCTTTAACTGCCCTAACTACTCTACTCAAACTTTGGGTTTTGCTTCATGATGTATCTCTTTTAATTTATTGTTGAGATACGTACGTGTGAGTCACATTTGACTAGAAAAACTTACACTATGGTATAACCGGTGTTTTGAATATCGGACAACCCGACCATGACTCTTATCTAACTAAGTTTGGATTGTGCTAAAATTGGATATAAGTTAAACTGGCAAGTTCAATCGAAAACGATCAAATTCGTTAAAATTGGTAATTCGATTTGATATTAAAACCTAGTTTTTTTTCAAATTCAAGTTAAAAGTTAAAAAATGCAAAAGATCTTTTGAATAAATCATATTATTTTAATATTTACCTAAATAAATCAGTTTTTATTATATTTTTATTACTTTTAAAATTTTTATTTTATTTTCGTATCATTTTTAGATTATGAAAGTGATATGAAATTTTATAAAAATAATTTTATAGTTATACATACATGAATAGTTATTTAATTTAAAATTAGATTAAATTTTTAAATCGATTTAATCAGTTGGACCAATTCGACCATTGATCATGCTACAACACCTAGTCAATGTCTGATTTGATTTTCAAAACATTGGATATAAGTTTAAAATATATACACAAAATACATTATTAGATAACTTTGATTCTACTATATACCAGTTTCTTAATTATATTATTTGAATGAGGTAAATGATATAAATGAGAAGATGAATATATGTTCCAGAGGTGTAATTCATTTTATATAATTACTAGATCATGACCCGCTCGACCGAGCGGGTGTTAATTTTTTTTTATCTTTGTTCGTACTAATGTTATACATGATTGCTATGTGTATTAATTTTAAATTTTGAGAAATAAAAATGTGTTTAAATGTGTTTAAATAAACAATGTGTACTAATGTGATTCTTTTGGCATGCTGCTGCAGTCTTTACACCATATAAAACAGAAAAAGTAACAGATTTATAAACCAATAGAATAGAAAAAAACTTATAAAAACTGAAACAAATGCAAGTACAGATTCATCTGCGAGGATGCACTCCAACGTGTCGCCTCCAAAACCAGTGTTTTGTTTCCAACAATGAAGAACTTTAACTCGAATTTTTCAATTGTTTCTTAAAGGTTTCACACCATCTATCATAACTAAAGTGCTAGGTTTCGACATTGTGTTTATTTGAGAGTTTTTGTGAATGTCATATGGTGAAAAAGAATATTTCACATTCAATTAAATCAACCATAATAAATAAAAATATCACAATTTGATCGATTCCTAGATTTTCGCTTGGATAAAATATACTTGGAGAAAGGAATTTTCCATAACTGATTATTTAAACAACTTGAAGAAGGGTTTTTCTATAAAAGAATATTGACTGTATTTTTAAAGGAAAGGAATATCCGATAATCAAATACATTAACCATAGTAAATACTAAGAACATCGATTTTATTGTTTCCTAGATTTTAGGTTTGATAGAATAAACTTGGAGAAAAATATTTTCTATAACCAATTTTTAAAACTTGCGATATTATTAAATATGATATTGTAGGCATGTTAAATCAATTTGGAGAAGTGGTTTTGCTATAAAAGATTATTTAGTGTATATTTTAGAATTGAGAGATTCAATTTTTTAAAGGAACAATATGGACCAATCTTAAAATGAATTATATATAATTACAATATGGACAAATAGATGAATTATATACAATTCCAATGTGGACCAATCTTAAGAAGTTGGATGAGTATGAGCATGATGGTTTTATTACAAATACTATGTCTAATTTGTATATGATCATGGCAGAGATTATGGTTGCACATTTGAGTTGATCAGATATATTAGTATCTAATTTCTATGTATGTGACGATTCATATGTATCTTAATATTTTTACTATATATATATATATATAATTTCAATATGGACAAACAGATGAATGGTACGTATTTCATAGGAATGGTATCTATATATTATATTATATATTATATATAATTGCAATATGGACAAACAGATGAATTATGTATAATTGTAAGATTTAGTTCCAGAGCAATGGTACGTATTATATTCTTAGTATATAAATCGACATGTAATAATGGTATGTATTAAATCTACATGTAATAATATGTGGAAACCGTTGTATTATAAATAAGGGATGATGTTTAATTTAAATATAAGAGGTCCATTTTTAAAATCCACCTAGAAGAAGTTGTAATGTTTCTGTTTTAATAAGATAGATTAATGTTTTATAACGCTGTACAAGATATTCGAAATTAAGAAAACCATATATATGATTGTGGCGCTGGGTTTATATTGTTTTACAAGGAAGTTCCTTGACAGATTATTTTCTTTTAACTTGTATTTACTTCTTAATTGTTTTCTGATATTTCTTTCCTGTGAAAAATCAAAGGAGCAGGTAATGTGAGATAGTGGCTGATGTCTGCAAAAATGGATAATTCCTGAAAATGGATAATGTCTGTTAAATAATTTCTTGCAAATGATAAAGTACTCTCTTTAACATTTCCACTACGCTTCATCCTGCTCCACTTCGGCTATTCCGTTCCATCTTATTTAAATGAAAACTAGAAGTGATAAAAAAAATATTTTAAATGAAAACTAGAGTTTGATCATGCGATCGTGCGGTCAGGGGAGTCCTTGCAAATATGGAGGCAAAAAACAAAAACAAAAACAAAAAATAGTTTGGGGCCAAAGCAAATTCCAACTTTTTCTCTCCTCTCTTATTTTTTTTAATTCGAAGAAAATTGAGATACATAGTGTCGATAAAAAAACAAAGACAAAAAATATAAACCAAACAAAATAAAATAAAGACATAAATAGAACCTAAAATCCATATATGTCCACAAGTCTATTCCTTCCACATTTCCAAAAGAATTCGATATCAATGAAGCTGACCTAAAAAAACAAATGTCTTGAGTAGTCCCAACCCTGAAAGGAATATCACCAAGCCATAATAGAACCAGTAACATCATAAACAAACGAGAGATTAAATCTACACCAACTCTAGCAGCTGCTATCCATGTGAAACTTGCATGACCAGAAACCACCACTAAAACTAAGATATAAGGACAAAAGACTTTGAAACGCTACTTGAAAAAACGTCAAAGAAAACCACCAACCCTTATATGCGGACACTCGCAAGGCAGCCAATTGACCTACAGAACAAAAACGGCCCAGCTCTCTCCTCTCTTATTTATCTGTCGCATCTTTTTAGAATTTTCTTTTTTCTCATGGCCGTCTTTTTCGGGCGTTTAAACGGTCGTTTAGGCTTTAAAAAATATACGCATTTTACTAAAAATTGGTCAGTCTGACAGTTCAATACGAGTAAAAAAAGAAAAACCTGGTTTTTTTTATTATGATTCGGTTTAACTGAAATTTCGACCAACACAAAAGTTATACATATATCTACTATTTTCAGCCGTTTTTTAAGCCACACTTGTTTTTTATTAGACTTATATATTGGTTTTAGAGATTTGAGGATATAAAATTTATACGTTCCAAGAAGATTTTTGAACCATGTTTTTGATTTCTAATTCCATTATGCGTTATTCACTATCTCTCTGTATTTCTTCTGCTACGTCTGAGTAGTTTATTAGTTAGGTTTTAGTTTGTAAGGGAATTCATGTATATTAGATTGTGATTTGTTAGAATGGAGAGTAATCTATCGGTTTCTTCATCTAGAGTATCCTTAATGCTCAAATTAGATTGATCACTTAGTTTCTGATCTTAGGTATTAGTGCACCGAAACCGTTTGATTAAAATGCCTGAAAGAATCTCGAATGAAAAAAAATTCTTAACCAATGAAAATCGATGTTCAGTGGATTTCGTGAAGCTATCAAATTTTGTTTTCATTGCATGTTTCGAATCTAAAATTGAACAAAAATTAGTCTTTAGGATTCTAATACATAAAAGTTAAGTACTACGAAAGTATATTAGTCTAATTAAGAGATTTTAGTTTTATAACAGTTTTTAATAAATTCTCTGTCAAACAATCATATATTTTAATATGAGTCGTGTTCCAAAAAAAATCTTAATATGAGTTTCTTGAGATTTTTCAAGATCTGGCGCTTTTAATCCTTGAGTTTATATCTTTTAAATCTATATGTTATATTCTTGCATTCGAAAACAGACAAAATCTCCCTTTCGCCTTAGTTTAACTCTTTTCTTAAGAATTTGTAGTGTAGCCTTGGTGTTTATGGATTTGATCCATGAAATAATATTGAATGTGCACTTGCAGTTTACTTTTATAGATAAAACCTGATTGTATCATTACGTTCCTTGTGTTTTCTTGAATCTTGCAGTTTCTCTACATTAAGAGTTAATTCCAAGATTGCAACAAAATATCACATGTTTTCCACATACAATAAAATTGATCAAAACTGTCAAGATTCCAAGAATTTAACTATCTCTTTATAAGCAGCCAATGAAGAAACAAAAGCAGAGCCTCTCTCTCGTTATAAAATCGATCCATCTCCTAAAGTGAAGACTAATTCTGCTAAAACTAATGCAATAAGAGTAGAGGCTCTAGGCTGGTGTTTGAGGCTCTATTGTCAGTTGTAGTATGTTTCACAATCTTAGACTAAATTTGGAGACTATAAACATTTTTTAAGAACTTCAACAAAAAAATTATATTATTTGGGGCGGACGGGGGTCGTCAAGACCACTGTTTCATAGGGCTGGAGGCCCTGCAGGTATGTTCACATAAATTGAATCATCTCCATTTTTGCATGCTATTGCTGAAAAATGTAACAATAACTTTGTAGAAAAAGGTAGCGTCATCTTCAAGTAATGCATCTGTATCTATCAGTAAGGCACAGGCTGTTCTTCTTTCTCCTCAAAGCTCTAGAGATGTGTGACTTATGATGATGTAGGAAATTTAGGAGAGGACTTACAATAAAACCTTGCCTAATAATTATCCTCCAATATCACTAAATCATCTTTTTATGATAAAATTAGCACACAATAAAAAATCCTTTTTCCAAAAAATAATATATTAAAGATAAATAAGAAATATATATTATATTTGGATTAGGGTTTAGTTTAATATTTAGGAAATGAGAATAGATTGGGGTTAAGGAGTGCTTAGAGTAATTTAAATTTTCTCTCTCTTGTTAATGAGTATTATTTTGAGAATTTATATCGTTAGATGTTATTTTGTGATAAATTTTATTTTGGAAATTTTTCTTTTATAATATAATAAGATAATGGATCTGATTGGTATTGGCTGTAACTTTAAAAATTTTGCAGTAGAAAATAATCTGTATTTTTTTGTTGTGACTTTAGATTTTATTGCTGTAAAATTTTATGGAAAGTCTAAAAAATTGCTGTGAATATTTAGCTCTACAAAACACTTATACAGTCGTAGGTTATTTCAATAGCTGTAATTTTTGAAAAATTATTAAAACTTGATTGCTGAATTTGGTGATGTAGAAATATATGGGGGTTGTGGACAGCACCTACAACAACTACCAGTCACACCCAATGTATTTCCCACATAGAAGCTTCATCCCCTTCCCTCTCTCTTCTTACTAACAAACCATCATTTTTTCTTAACGTTTCGGCCCTCCAGTCACGGTGTTTTCACCGCCGAATCATGATGGGACCGCTCTCTCTCTCTCTCTCTTATTTTGGCCGGTTCTTTCGTATTTGGTGAGAAGATTCGTCTTCAACAAGTTTATGTAGCAGATCTAAGACCACCAATACTTTTCAGCTTAGTTACCGTGGTAGTTGATATCTCCATTTTGTGCATGTCTGAATATATTAAGGACATGGTCCGGTGTACTTCCTCAAGTGTTTGGTGCCTCTGCTTCTGTCTGTTGATCGCATGTCTGGTTTTGTAATGCTTTCAGGTGGTGTTGGGGGAAGGCGGTGAGTCGTGTCGTGGTTTTTACTGGTGAGAATTTTTAGGGTTGTTTATGTGGTGGTTCGTAGCGGTGAAGATTTTTAGGTTGCTTGAATTGACAGTGGCTGATGAGTAAGCTCGCTATGTTCAGGGCCATGACGGTCTTGAAAGGAGCGCTGGCGGTGGCTGACTATGGAAATGGTTGGTTTTCTGACCAGCTAGTCATCTTTTGTTCACTTTCTCTCTCATTTCCCGTTTTCTATGAGTCTTTCTGCCAAGGTCCTGCGTCGTGATCTTCGATCCATTTTTCAGGTTGGTGGTTACGTGATATACTACTTTTTAAGATTCATTATATGTGTATGGAATCTGTTTTAGAGTATTTTCAGATTCATACATGTTTTAGACAAATGTGAATATGTATGTTAAAAAAGAGACAAATGTGAAGATTATAGAGGGTTTTACAGTTTAAGGATGAGGAAACTCGTAATTGTTCAAGAAATCAGAAATCAAAGTCGAGATTAAGAAGAAGTGTTGATCGATACTTTATTGTCGCTCGACACTCGCACGAGTAGACATGCCAACTTAAATTCAAGACTGGTTCAAGTCCAAAAGTCCTACATATTACAAAATTGCCACTAACCAACTTTATACCTAATATTTATAGTTTTGTCATTGTTTTTTTTTATTAACGTGTGTGTATCCCAAACCTATGGAGAAGCCCAAACTAATCATCAAGGAGAGGTGCAACCCACGGATAGACCCTCTCTCCGGGTATCCAAATGGGCTCTAAAGCATGTATCCATATCCGTATTAGGTGATCAAGATAATTGTGACTTAATTTCACGCAGCAGGTGGATCGTTCCTGAAACATGTTAGTGTCCCAGGTCCGTCTCCTTACCACCCGACCACAATCACGCGGTCTAGTTTTGTCATTGTTTGAGGCAAAAAAATCACTTTACACATCTTTACACATTCACAAAGATTTTAAATATTCTTATAAGTTTTGGAAAGAAAATCAAAGACTACTTTGGAGATTTGTTTTGGAAAGAATATTCTTGAGTATCTTTATGATTCTCAAAAGCTTAGCAAAATTAGAATCAAAGTGATCTATTATTTTGTACAGAAACAAAGGAATAACGCTTTTAGGTTTCAATCAAACAAAGCTTATAACTGAAGACACTAAGAACTTGTTTTCACATAAAGCCAACAAAAAAAAGACGAAATTTCGTCCTTTGAACGACTAAAATTATGCCCATAATGTTTTCTTTTACCTTTTATATTCACTTTACAACATATATATCATTGGTTCTTTTGGAGCATGGCATAATTGTCAAAATATATTACGAATTGATTCTAATTGATCGATAGTTGAAATGAGAGATTCGAATTTTCAGGTAGAAACTAATTTGGTTTAAAATGTTTTCCTCATTTATGCTCTATCTTTATCACCAAGATCTCGATTAGTTAAGCATTATGATCCTTTTTATCTAATCAACCAGTTTTATTAAAAAAAATTAAAAAGATCTACATGATGCTAATGGTTTCCAAATACTCTTTGTTCAATGCTTTTGGTATAAAATTTGCATATAAAATATATAAATTTTTTTAAAAAATAATTACGTATAACTAATATATTTTATTTAATAGTATAAAAATTATATGTGTATCCAAAATAAATTTTGCAATCATAATATATTGAAGTTTTTAATATATTAATATTTCACATTTAAAATATAATTTAACTTATATAATTATATATGATTCACTATTTTTAATTACAGAAACATAGAATAATATATATTGATATATTCTAAAAAAAATATATCTATATTATTTATATTTAAATAAATTATATACCATATAATAAATTTTTATGATAATTTTATATAAAAATCATTTAGTATTCTACCAATCACCTTATAAATATATATATATATATATATATATATATATATATATATATATAAGACTACACAGATTATGCAGTTATAGTGATTGTATAAGTATATTGCTACTATTTTATCATCAGTTTTACCAGTCAAGTCATATCTCTTATATATTATTTGAGGATCATTATAATTTTTAGCTATGACACGTGTAAACCTATGTTATATTTCTCTTAAATTATTCACAAAATTAATTAATAGTGTAAAATTGATATTTTTGTTCTTTTCATAAATAAAATTACATAATTACATAATGTGATTAATATATATATGTTTTGATAATAAATTGTGTACCTTCATCATTTAAAAAAATAATATTAAAATAAATTCAAAATATATTAAAATTTAGTTTTTTCGTATATGTTATATTTTTTTAAACAGTATAAATTATTAAAGTTGTTAAAAGTCCAACATTAAAAATTATTATTAATGGTTTAAATTTTTTATTATAAAAATACAAATTATTATACGCCCATATGAGTAAAGAATTTCATTTAATAGATATTTATAATAAGAGATATATATATATATATATACACCATATAAAATACATAAATAATTTAATTTTAAAATTTGCACTGAAAAAGAATTGAAAACTTAATATTTTAATTTCAAAATTTACAATAAATTTTTAAGAACGATTACAAATTTTAAAAACTATTAAAACCTCACATTGAAAAATTTGTTATCAGTAAGTAAAATTTTTGTTATAAAAGAATATGAATGATTATAATACCATATGAATGGAAAATACTTGTTAGTCAATATTCGTATTAAAATATATTATATATTTGTGTTAATATCATTTAAATTTAATTATATACTGTATAAAACGATTGTTTTAGATTTACTTAACATAAAATGATTTTAAATAAACAAACAAAATTGACTACTTTGATTCATGCGAGTGTGTCAATTTGACTACTTTGATGGTTTGTCAACTATCATTATTAATATATATATATTTATTATTTTGTTATTTTTGTACTATATAAACAAACCTAAAATAAGTAAAAGTACGTAAAATAATTTGTATATACTGCACAATCGCGGATCTTAAATTAGTAATATTATTACACGATATGCCAAGCAAACTCACTAGTTTTTTGTTATACAAGTTTATATTAATAAACTAAATGAAATACAAGATGAGATGTACATAAGCAGGGTTGAAAAACTAAACATAGTGGCGCAAGCACACACAAAAGAGAATACACAATACAAACAAAGAATAATTTCGGAACAAACAGAGAGCTAATATTCTCCCTGTAAACTAAAAACAATCGTTCGACTGATAAGAGCAATTTGTCTCATTGGCCTAAAAACAGATGGAATTCTCGCACTGAACCAAAATCAGGCCAGAGAGCAAGCAATGCAGTGGGCATCTGAACCCTTTGCCGGACAAAGACAGAAACCATGCAGAATGGCAGAATAACTTCTTCTTTTTTTTTTTGTAAACTAATAGCAGAATAACTTTGAGACACGTAAACAGAAAGAAATGAAACATCCCAGAATAAAAACCCCTACTCAACCGCGCCTTCAACCGGAATATTTATAGATATAATCAACATATTATGTAGTTTATTTATAATTGACTACTAGATTTTGACCCGTCCTATCAAAGGACGGGTACTTTCTGTTTTAATTTTTTTGAAAATTTTAGTTTTATATTTGTGATGTTTTTTATAATCATATTTGTGTTTTAGTATTAGTTAAATATAATTTTTGATAACTATATTAAATATGTCAAGTTGCATAACTATACATTTGTGTCATATGCATTTCAGAAGTTAATTTAATTTTTTTTCTAAAGTATACAACATATTATATTTTTTCATAGTTAACTAATATAATTAATCAAGAATACTTGTATCTAGAAAACCTGACTCGTAATTGACCCGAAAATCAAGTTTGATACTCTATTAGACGTGACCTATATAATCGAATGGTTCATAACGTGTTAAATCTAAAAACCAATATCAAATTCAACCCGCACTGAAAGCCGAACAAATTTTTTGAAAAATGTTCGAAAAATAATCTTATATATATATATATATATAATATGGTCTTCACTAACTTTAAGTAGAATCACATTTAATAAATATTTTTAACCGAAAACCTATTTAAAAGTTGTTAAACTTAATGAGTTTATATTAATATTTGTTTCTATAAAAAGTCCACTTAAACAATGTTAAACTATATTTTAACATTATGTGCTTTGTTAATTTATAAATTTAATGTCTATGCAAAATATTTAATAAATTAATGTATGGTTGATAAATCCTAAATTTTTGGTCTGAGATATAAGCTATGTTGATGTATGGTTGATAAATCCTAAATATTTAAATATTTTATTTTTATTAAATAAATATACAATGATTTAAATTGTGACCGTATTAAATTAACTGATTTTTAAAAAAAAAATTCCTAAATCATATATATTGATCTCAATTTTAATTTTGGTCGTTTCTTGTAAAAAAAAAACAAATAAAGCTAATGTTATATTATATATTGAAAGGTTAATTATAAAACCAAATATGAATCAGATAACATAAGAATTAACATTTATGTGGCCATTTTAAATGATAACTGCAATACATAAATATTTTAAGATATTAATATTTTCACATTTTCTAATAATAATAATTTAATTTCCTATATTAAAAATATATTGAATATTTTTATGTTTAAAAATAGAAAAAAACAATATACAATAAACAATTTCGTGCTAAAATTAAGGGCTAGTTTAAGTATGAGATTCTATTGTTAGATTAAGTAGATTTAGTTAAGTTTAAATATATTTAGTTTTGATTTAAATAAAAAGTATATTAAAAATATATCAATGGCATGGAGTTATAAATACTTCAAAACTTCAAGATGGTTTTAAAAAGATCCCTTATGTTTTAACAGTATTGATTTTTCTGATAAAATTATTTACTCGTTTTTAGATCACAATAGAAATGAAAAATGTATTTGTAAGACCTGTTTGTACTCGATAAATATTTTACATGTTTAACGAAAAACCTGTAAATAATAACTGAAAAATTGTACTTATTAATTGTAGATTGATTTTGGAAATTTAATTTAATTTAGATATTTTAAATATTGATTTTTAAAACTATTTAAAATTATGTAAAATTATAATTTCTAAGCGCATATATTTAGCAAATTAATGTCATAATGATTTAGAGAATAATTATTACTATGATTTTATAATATGTATCAGTATTATGAGTAGCTGTTAAATAGTATGTTTGGAGTTTACAAATTTATTTATCAAATAAGTTATTTGTACTTTTTTGTTTCAAATTAAAAATTCACATTTATGTAGTAATTTAAATGATAAGTGCAACACATATAAATAATTAAAAAATTGAAAATATTTTTCACGTATTTTGTAATTATAAATTAATTTCAGATGCTAAAAGTATTTTTAAGTTTTCAAAATAGATGAAAATAATGTAACAAACAAATCTATCCTAAAATTAAGGATTAGTTAAAATATGAGTATCTATTTCGATTGATTATTTAAAAAGTTTAAATTAAATATTGTTAGATTAAATAGATTTTGTTATAATTAAAAAGATTTGTTTAGGATTTTAATAAAAATCATATGTTTTAAATAATGCAGTGGCAAAGATCTGTAAATACTTTTAAAAAAGAAGGGCACCTCAAAAAAGGGCATTCTGTTTTAATAGTATTGATATTACTATAGTTTAATTAATCAGTAGTCTTTTTTTTTTTTTTTTTTTTTTTGACAACAATGAATTACTCTACCGTGATTCTACCGGTTCAGAGAGCCAACCCGGAGGAATCGAATCGACATATAACATAGCTGATGGTGAACTCCTTGCCCCATGAGCAAGCTTGTCCGCCATTGTGTTTTGCGCCCTTGGAATATGTCTGATCTTGAAATTAGGGAAGAAAATCTTACTTCGTTGAAATTCCTCCATATGTGTAGTAAATGCTGGCCATTCATCGGGTGAGGACACCATCTTCACCAATTGTGAACAATCCGTAGCAAACACCACCTCTGAGAACTGCAGGGTCTTCATGCACTCCATTGCCCATATCAGCGCTTCACATTCTGCGTGTAAAGGAGATAGGCTACGTCGGAGATTCATTGCCCCCATCATCTTGTCCTCTGAATCTATCTTTCGGCAATACCACCCCTGTCCAGTAAATACATCTTGGTCCTTCCAAGATCCATCGACAAAGCATACCCTGGTTGTACCCATAGTGTGCTAGTCAGTGGGAGACTGAACATTTCCCTGAGTACCACATATCAATAATTGTGCCTCTGTCCATAGTGTTTCTTCGAGATCCGCTATCCGTAGTATCTCCTGGGGATTTCCATCCCTATTTGTGTAGATCTTACTATTTCTGTTCTTCCAGATATACCACATGATCCAAGGAAAATAGTGTGAATCCACCTCTTTCGGTAGCCTCCAAAATAAATAATCCAAACTTGTAAAAACTGATGGTGAGGGAAAGACTCCCGGAGGAGACGGGATCCTAGATAAGGCCCATGTTTGTAGTGCTGGTGGACACTCAAAAAGAACATGATGCACTGTTTCTTCCTCAGCTCCACAAATATGACATCTAAGGTCACACTCAATACCACGTGATCTCAGATTTTTGAACACTGGTAATGTTCCCGATAGTACTTGCCAAATAAAATGTCGCAATTTAGGCGAACAGTTTAGTTTCCAGGAGAAAGCCAGCAAAGGTTTTATATTTGGTCCTAACGGTGTTATCCTTGGTTCCCTCTCCGGATATAAGGTTTCCGTTCGAAATCCTGATTTCACCGTATATTTTCCAGATTCTGTAAATGCCCAGCCATAAGTATCGGACCGGTGATTCCGGCTAAGTGCCATACCTCTAATGATCTTGACATCGTCCGGATGTATGTATGCATTAAGCAGGTTGACATTCCAGGACTTGTCGAGTGGATTGATGAGATCCTCCACCGTTAAGGATGGGTTCAAAAATTGAACCGGATTTTTTTGTTGTGCTGATCTCGGGCGAGGAGCTGGAATCCAGGGGTCATTCCAAACAGAAATCGATTGCCCAGTTCCAACTCTTTTGATTAGCCCTTTTTTAACCAGAGATCTAGCTGAACAGATACTTCTCCACCCATAAGAGGATGAATAAGATCTGTGTTCATCCAATGGATGAGAATTTCGGAAATACCTTCCTTTAAACACTTTTGAAAATAAACAATCTGGTTTGTCTATTAGACGCCACAGTTGTTTTCCCAATAAAGCCGTATTGAAATCTTGTAGATCTCTGAAACTCAACCCTCCCTCTTCTTTATGTGTACACATTTTGTCCCATGAAAACCAATGTATACCTTTTTTGTTCCCGCTGCCCCCCCCACCAGAAATGTGCTGTGGTACTCGTTATCTTTTTTGTGACACCCTTCGGAAGTCTGAAGCAGGACATGACATGTGTTTGCATAGCCGAAGACACAGATTTAATTAAAACCTCTTTTCCGCCTCGTGTAAGGAACCGAACTGTCCAACTATTAACCTTCTTGTTAACATTATCATTTAAAAAGCCAAATATCTGAATTTTTGACCCGCCGAGACTCTCAGGGATACCCAGATAGTTCCCCATCCCACCTACAGTGGAAATGCCTAGCAAGTCATGAATAACCGTTCTAACATCCTCTGTAACCTTGTGACCAAACTGGATCGAGGACTTCAAGAAATTGATTTGTTGACCTGATGCCCTCTCGTACTCTTTAAGTAACTTAAGAATTACTCCACATTCCTGCGATGTTGCCTTGCAAAAGAATAAACTATCGTCCGCAAAAAGTAAATGAGAAATTGCCGGGCTAGCCCGAGCCACCTTTAAACCTGTTAACCTCTTTTCCCTCTCTTACTTTTTGATGTTCGCAATAAGAGCTTCAGTACATAATATAAATAAATACGGTGATAAGGGATCCCCTTGTCGTAACCCTCTTTCTGGGATTATATGCCCCTTAGGCTGTCCATTCAGTAAGACCTTATAGCTTACCGAGGAAATACACTGCATCATCAACGCAACCCAATCTGCGGAGAACCCCATTTTTAATAGAGTCTGTTGTAGGAAATTCCACTCAACTCGATCATATGCCTTACTCATATCCGTCTTGATTCCTAGAAATTTTCCCTGACATGACTTATTAGTTCGTAACCCATGAAACATTTCCTGCGCAATGAGAATATTATCCGAAATCAACCTCCCAGAAACAAAGGCCGACTGTGTTTCTGAGATCAAATTGGGTAGTATTACTTTGAGACGCTGGCATAACACCTTGGAGATGATTTTATAGCCAACGTTACACAAACTGATGGGTCGGAGTTCTGTCATTCTGTTTGGTCTCGCCGTTTTTGGAATAAGACAAATATTTGTCAAATTCAATCTACCATCAAATACCCCAGTTCTCAAAAACTCATTAACCATGAAAACCACATCACCCTTAATTACTGACCAGGATTGTTGATAAAACAATGCTGTCATTCCGTCTGGTCCTGGGGCCTTTTCCGGGTGCATCATAAAAAGTGCTGCCCTTACTTCTTCCTCAGTGGCCTTAGCTAACAATTTATCATTCTGCGCTTCAGTAACCGTAGTCGGTACCTCTTCTAGAAACCTCTCGATGCCTGATGGAGAAGAGGTTCGAAACAAGTCGTTAAAGTAGTTGACAGCCACTCTCTCTACGTCCTCTTCCGAGTTAACCCACGTTCCATCCTCTTTATGTAGACCAATAATCCTATTTTGGATTCGCCGTTGCTTTGTCAATGCATGGTAAAACTTTGTGTTTCTATCCCCGCAAGTGCGCCATTTAACTCTACTTTTTTGTTCCCAATATTCCTCCTCGTCTCTATAGGCTTCTTTCAATTTTCTGGATACCTCCAATACCTCCTCATTTGACTTGGTGAAGTCGTTTTGTATGTCCTCGAGTGCTTTTTGTAGAGTATTTATTTTTTCCTTCCCATATGGAGGATTATTCTTTCGCCATACTGATAACTCATGTCTACACCAGTGTACTCTATCCACAATTCCAACCTTATCATGTACACGTTTGGATTGCCAGCCCCTAGATATCGATTCCATTAGCCCCTCTTCACCTATCCATCTCTTATCAAACCTAAAGGAACCTCTAAATTTAAGTACTCTGTCCTCAACTGAAGCCACAATCGGTCTATGATCCGAGCCGAACAAACCCATATACTCTACATGGGAATAGGGAAACATATTGTGCCAGTCGTTATTGCCAAGAGCACGATCCAACCGGCACTTAACATTATGGCCTTTTCTCCTCCCACTCCATGATAAAGTGTTCCCAAGACTCGGAAATTCCATGAAGCCACAGTTGTCTATCATATTATTAAATCCTAAAAAAGTATCTGCGTGCCTCAGTGTACCACCCTCTTTCTCATGATTACCTCTAATCTCATTGAGGTCCCCTATGATAAACCACGGTTCAGCTCGTGATATACCAATCCTCGTTAATCTTTCCCAAACTGGTTCCCGTAAATTTTGATTTGGTTCCCCATAAACAAATGATAAGAAAATCCGTTTTCCTTTATGTTCCGTTTCCACGTCAATGATCCGGTTACTGGATGATATGATATTCACCTTATAACTAGAATCGTAGTATAATGCCAAACCACCACTCCTGCCAATAGGATCAACTGTGTGAAGATGAGTAAATCCAAAATGAAACTGAAAGGATTGAACAAAATCAAAGTTTTGTTTTGTTTCCGACAAAAACATAAACGTTGGTTTATGTTTATAATATATTTCCCGCAAATAACTAATAGTCCATTTACTCCCAAGACCTTGACAATTCCAACTTATGATCTTCATCTAAATATGAAATTATTAATAATCTGCCCAACTCTTATTATGACCCTAACGAACCACCCTAGAGTAATGGGGAGAATAAAACCATGTACGAATAGCTCAGATTTCATGATATTAGCTATACCACACCAGTGTAAGGACATTAATATCGATACTTTGAACCACCCCTCAAGAGAAATCACGAACTGAAGTCCCATGAGACTACGTGATTTCCTAAACCAAAACCTCAACGCTGAGAAACCATAAAAATAATGTTTAAACGTAACCAATCCAACCTGTTGATTGTACCAAACAACTACTTGCATCATATATAACTCTATTGACCTCAACGACTTTGAATCTCCACAGTGTTGATTCGTTTGAATCCCATATCCTTGCATTACTGACGTGCTTGATAGATAAAGGCCATTAAACCCCATCACCAAAAAACCTTTGTGACCTGGCCATGTGAAACCAACGCTTCTCCTCCCCATTAACCATACCCGAAATCGCAACTTACTTTCCTGACTTTGAAAGGTCAGATAGCTTTTGTCATACCAAGACAGCCACACATACCATATTGTCCCTGGCTTCTTCCCCTGATCCTTACAGAGAGTGAACACAGCGTGTCCATAACAATACCATCTAACCTCTTCCTTATAACAAACACTCAGACCTTTCCTAAGCTTTAGATGCAGGAAGTAAGTTAAAGTAGTCCAGTTTGAACAATAAAAAGTAAGTTCCAACACAACACCAGAATTTAACCGTAACACTACCACTTTATTGAACACTAGTGAAACAGGAGACCATGAAAACCGAACCCGGACTGGACCAAGGCAAGGCAAGAAAATAAAACCAGCAGGCCAATACAAACCACACATAGAACTATTGGATTTCATATAAGAATCCCACATTATTGAAATTTAAATAAGTAAAACACAAACTCCACCCGAGCAACCTTGCTTCAGAGCAGCCTAAGGCTTGGTAGGACCCTTCTTAGGGAGCGTAACTCCCTTCGCTTCAGTCCTTGCTACTGTCTTTGTGGTCGTCTTCTTCCTTGGAGAGGTGATCTGTTGCGCCAGCAGCGTTTTGGTGGCTCCACCAACCGCTAGAGTCGCTGGCTTAGTTGCTTTCTTCTTTAGTGCCTTCTCCTTCGTCTCCTCAGCATTGCCCTGATTCGCATCACCTAGTTCCACCAATTCCGCAGCGACCTTCTCCTCCACCTTCTCCGCCACCTTCTCCGCCACCTCTTCCTCCATTAAATCTGTTATCTCACCAACCTCCCATTCTTGGATACCATTCATATCCTCATCCACCATTAGTTCTGAGTCTGAAAGAATCTCTCCCTCTATCATCAGATTAGCATCATCCAGAGCTTGGGATGGTGCAGTCTCTTCATCCAAATTCTCTTCCCTCATGATCCCTTCTGGTACCCGTTTCACCTGAACTCCATCCATAACCATCTCCTCCGTGTTTGTACTCTTGACATCCTCGATCACACCTTCTCCGCTGGCATCACCAGTATTGCTCTCTTCGAACATGAGAGCTTTACGAGCTTTGGACTCTGTTCCACCCCCTTCAGAACCACTTGGCTTCAGACCCTTAAAGGCGTCCAACATGAGCTTCTCTGGATTAGCTAACTGGCGCCCATCATCACCAACATGGGGATGTTGATAATCCCGACCCTGATTCACACTTCTTCTATTAGAATGCCCATATTGTCTTCCTCTAAAGGAGGACCCCTCACCATTTCCTCTCGGCAACCTTTCTTTATAAACCATATATATATAGGGAAATTAGGTGGTATGACTAAGAAAAAATTGGTATTTAGCTCTATAACCAAATGCCCTATCATACATCGATATAAAGTGTATTTTATATAATATTACCTTCCTAGCCTTGGAAACAACCGGCACAACCTGCAGTTAAAAAAAAAATTAATTATCCAACCAAGAAAAATTATGAGTGGTCATCGGAAAACCACACATTTCCCAAAAACAATTTCTTCTTCTTCGTCATTTTCCAAAAAGTGAAAAGTTTTCGGTCGATTTTTGTTGAATCGCGAAATCAAGCAGCAGTTTCCTCCGTAGTATATTTCTCTTCCATCCACCGCAGAGCCAACGTCTTCCGTTCAAACTTGTCAGTCACCACAAATTCGTCAAACGAACGTTTCAATTTGAAATTCGAAGAATATTTCGTGAGTTTTGACAGAAATTTCTACTCTCATGCTAAGGCTTTTTCACCAGAGTTACAAATTAGCGACATGTAAGTCCATTGATGTCATCATATAGGTTTATTTTTTGTCACCGTGGATGAACCAGAGACGATCAAGAAGATGAACAGTTTTTTTTTAAATTGTGTTCTATTCTATGACATACATATATAATAGAAATGTAAAGCAATATGCATTATGTTTATTCTATTTATGTTGTGTAATGCGATATAATCTCTTACTATACTATTTTATCATGTTCCGTTCCATTTGATGATTAATAAATAATGTTCTATTTTATTCAGAAATATAGTTTATAATATTTTTTTATAGTTTAACTATCGTTACATATTTTTGAACATGTAAAAATCATACTATGATCTATATTTTATAGTTTAATATGACAATATACAACATAAGTTTACATAAATGCTTATTATTAAACCCAAACCAATAAACCTTAAACATGATATAAATCATAAACCCAAATATAAATGCTAAAACCAAATATAAATGCTTAATCATAAACCCAATAATAAACACTAGGTATTTTCTCTATTCTATTTGAATTTATGATTTGTATTTGAGTTTAGAGTTTACATGTTAGGGTTTAGGGTTTAGTGATTATGGTTTACGGTTTAATATTTAGGTGTTGGATGTGAGTTTGAGATAGGGTTTATTATTTAGGAGATGAGATATAGTTAATATCCTATACTATTTGGTTGATATAGAACAGAACACTCCGGTTTAACTGTGAGAACTAAATGGAATACACCATTTATTGAAAGAATATTCTATTTTTATTCACATATTTACTGAGCATATTCTATGCGGTAATTACGTACGTAACGTGGATGGATTTCGTGTTGTTATTTTCAATAGTGTGCAGTAAATGTTGATTATATTTGATTTCTTCAACGTCATCTAAGTGCTTCATTACCGAATACTTGTACCAATAGAGGGTATTACCGGACAAAAAGGAGGCTAAATGTTATTGACTACATTACGTCAAAATCAATGCTATCTACCTAATTTCATATTGAAATATCGTTATTTCGCCAATAAGCCCATATATATATGGTTTGTCAAAAAAAAAAAAACCACTAAATCTCAAACGCTTAGACTAAAAACATTAATTAGTTCTTTGGTCAAAACTAATAGAATAAGAGGTTTATATTAATTAATTTTTTTATGTTTTGTTAATTCATTTTGTTTCGATGAAACTTTTATACATACTACATCTGTTTTATTATAGATGTACTGTATTATTTTTTCATACAATATTGAGGAAATTCATTAAATGATACATTTCATTAACACAACTCTATTTCCAATCAACAATCTGGCAGGAAATATAACTTGTATTCCGTTTAAAAATCTGCAATAAAAATATATAATGGTATCTTTACAAGAAAAATAAAACTAAATAGTGACAGTGAATTACTTGTGGAACGAGAGTAGTATGAAACTATAAATGAGTGTAAATGTCAGTTCTTTTAGAGTGGAGAAGGATAAGGACGAAATGGGGTGGTCATGGGGATAGAGGAAGGTTATGGGTAATTGGTCGTTCATGATTGATTGTTGTCTTGCTGTTTGTGACAATGCATGTATCAACGAACGGATCATTGTTTGTCAATATATATAGTGACTAGGGTCTAATAGTGACCCCCAGACTCCCAGACTCGAAACTGTTTTGCTTTATTAAATAACATTCTTAACGCTATGTCTAATCCGTAGAAGAAAGTCTTGAATGCACCTAGTTTGTACAAGCTTAACTAAAATCCATGACTTATAAAATGTAGATTTATAGTAATGTAAATCCTCAATCTAATGAGTAATGATTTTAAGCTTTGAGCATATATCTTGAGAACATAAGCATACATGTATATAGTAGGCCTTATATATCTACATCTATTTTGAAAATATTGTAAAAGGAAGATAAACATACGTTTGGTTGCATAGATGTAGAATGCACCCTAATTAACTAATGTATAATTTCCTTGTTTTAGTATCAGATGCCATCTTCTCGTGTGTATGTGCACTTTTGAATTGTTTACTTGCTAAGCATCCAAAAGGCGGAGAATCTCTATGTGTGTACACATGCTTAAGAAAAGACAAAAGCAAATTCCAAAATCAAAAAGAAATTTAAACGAAAAACATATCTTCATATTCACACTTACAAGAAAAATAAGTTTTTAAATAAAAAACTTCATACAAACAAAACACTCCAACACCAATCAAAAATCCTTCTAATCACTTATAAAGATAACTATTCTTCTTACTACTCTCACTCGTCTGAACCATCACAGAGGTGACTTTTGCTCTAAAGTACCCATTACCCAATAATATTATAAGGTTTAGATTAAGCTTCAATAATGGCTTCTCCTCGTGGAACCCTAACCCTAAACACATGCTCCTCTCCTGTGCACTTATCAACTTTCACCACCCAATGACTCTTTCTTACACGGTCATGGTGATGATGATGGTGATTGTTCTTGCTCATCATCATTTTCTGATTATAATTACCATTATCGTTGACCCTCGTCACAAGCAACCCTCCACCTATAGGTAAAAACTGTGTTTTCCTCCCATTGCTAAATATCCAAGACCCTCTCGAAAACGCGTTATAACCCACCACAACCGCCACACCGCTTCCACCTCTGGTTCTTGCGTTTTCTTCATGATGATTAACGATCTTTGTAACGATATCTTGGTGGTTCTCGAGGTTACAATCGAAGAGGACGAAGTCAGCTTCTCCGAAATGATCATTAATTAAAGTCTCGTCGCTAGATTCTCCCACTACGAAATGTATCTGATGAATCTCTGATGGTTCCAACATTTTTTTGGATATGATCAGTTCTTCAATGCCACGTAAAACACATACCACTTGACCACGCGTTTGATTAGCGGCAGCGATCAAGGCAAGGAGTATGTCAGCGTTTGCTGCTCCGGCAAAAGCCACGGTGATCTTTCTGGCGTTGTTTCCGGCGGCTAGAGCCGATATAAATTCAGCCACGTTTGGTTCTTTTGTTCTTTGATCCTGCAAAATACACATATATGTCAAAATTTTGACATTAATTAAGAGAAAACTAGGTTAATATTAATTTTTTAAACATCGATTAGTATCATAGTCTAAACAAATTCCAATTAAATTTGGCTTGAACAGATTTTATAATTAATTTGATTATATAAAAATAAGTAATTTCTTACCGTTTTCAATGTACTAAGATAGGCTTTAGTAGCATTCTCAGCAGACCAAAAAGCCATTTTTCTTAGTTGATTTGAGAGTCCTAGAAATAAAAGTTGGATTTCTCTCAATCTATTGCTTAGAAAGTTTTCTAAGTTGTTGATGATGGTTTTGCCTTTAGGGGTGAGAGGTCTTTATTTATATATGGGGAGATTGGTGAATGGGATAAGATTCAAACAGGCTGGTCCAGTATTTTCTTTTGATATAAATATACATGGACGGAGAAGAGTTAACAAATTTGGTCAAGTTGTGATAGTATTCAACATGCGTATACAATATGGTATATCTTATACATGATATATTAAAAAGCAGATTGTCTCATTGTCGAGAAACTAATTAGCTACTGTCATTGTTGATGTTCCTTTTACTTGTGATCGTTAAATGGAATTAGACTACGTTCAAAGGTTGTTTAGTGGCGTTTAATAATTAAATACCCACTTTAGCAATGTGCATCCCATTTCGTAATCGCAACTAGAAATAGTTTATCTGCAAAATATACGTGAAAGGAAAAGGAAACCACATATAATACTACTAAATTACTAATGATTTTGAAAACTTTGTTTTTATATATGTTCCAAAAATGCATTATTTTAAGGTGATGATAGTTCTAAGTAAATTCATATGTTTACATGGAAAAAATATTGTTACTTAAACAAAGGCAACACAAGAACGCTCTAATAGCAATAACGGCTTAAATGCTAGTCATTCATCTGGATGTTCCAGCATGCTTACATGCATCTTTAGGAACAAAAACATTAATATTCATATAATATCGTTTAAATTTATATATTTTGATAATTTCAACGCGTATTTGTACCAAAATACAATTAATTTAACAAAAAAAATAGAAAGAAAAACAGAATTTGAGTTATAAGGATCAATGAGCTGTAGTGTCTAGTGCAGCAGAGGCAATGGAGATCTCAATGAGATAAAATATATAAAATAAAAGTTGTAAAATATAGTGTAACGAAGAAGTGAATTAAGATTGAACCACATCTTAGGGACATGAAGAACATGGGTCCATGTTTGTTCTGACAACAAGCCTACAGTTTTTCTTACAAGATTAGATTCTCGATTTCACAAAACTAATGAGGACGTACGGTTTAGATTAATTGATGTAGTATAATTAAGTTATTGATTATACAATCTAGTGACCGTCCTGATCTCTCGTACGGGTTTCCATGAAGCTTCACACACACTTAATCTAATAATGCATTAATCATTGTGATAACCAAGACTGAGAATTTAATGTTAAGCCATAATTCTGGAACATGTATCTACTCTATAATATCATATAAACTAAATGGTTACAGTTCGTCTTGTCACAGCAACCATTCATAAACAAATTTTAGCGGAAAATTTATTCGATAAAAAGAATTTCATATACTTTGAAATAGATATATTAAACTGGTGATTGCTACAAAAAAGGTCGTGAAGGGTGCGTTGAATGGAAAGACACAAGGAGCCATAGTGCCCATGCTGATAGATATGATTCATGAAAAATGTTAGAATAGTTAGTTTTCAAAAAAAAAAAAAATGTTAGAATAGTTTTGGGTTTACATGAGACATGTTCTTGCAATTGATGAGATATTTCAATGTATAACGTTTTATTCCAATTGAACTATAGTTTCATGCATCTGTCATTATTATTGCTTTACACCTTATCAAGATAAGGGTGTTGAAGATAAATTTGGCCAGACCGAACTGGTCCAATGCCCGTAAAGATTTTGAACTGTTTCAAATGATCTAAAATTTCATATCAACTAAAATTATCTTCTTCGAGTTGCATTAGGACTACAATATTTAACACTAAATAAACTATACAATATATCAAAAATTTAAATAAATATTTGAAATATGGTATTTGAAGTTGTGTGTTCGTATAATTGGAGCTCGATGCATGCACTGCAATAATTATGGATGATTTTTTAACAGAAAAAAACATTTAAAAACAGTAGACATAGACATGAATGCGCGGGATGACCAGTGCGACATATCTCAGAAAAGTCTTCATGGATATTCCTATATACGAACCAAAATCGAATCATATATATATTGAAAATATAACAAAATCTTGAATGTTGTAATGTGAATGGCTGTAACCAATTTAAAGACTGGCTGGGATACAAAAACATGAATATAAAAAACACCAAACTAAGAAAATAATAAAGCGAACGTGGGATCGGGATACCATTGAGGAGGAGACAACGATAGAGAATAGTCCGTGGCTAGAGATTCTGCTTCGACCATTCCATTTCCGGGAGACATCATCTTTTAATTTACTAGGATATATTTTTTTTTTTTTGAAAGAATGTTAAATTTATTCAGATCAAAAAAGGCTTTTGTACAAACTAATACAGCTTTTAGTCTAACATGTTTGATAGTTTTCTAAGAAAAATTATGGAGTAGAAAGCATCTAATCTCTAGACGAAAACCAGACCATCATCGCGTTTTTGAAAGAGGTACCGCCTCGTCCCTGAAGTGAGCTGATACGGTTTTTTGTCTGCTTGTCGATGAACTTGATAAGAAAGCTCAGAGGTCTCTGAACCCTGCTGTGCTTCCTACCATTTCTCTCCAGCCAAATAGTATGTATCGAGAGTTGAAATACATATCTTAGGAGGAACCTTTTCACCCCTGAAACAGTATTAGTCGAGAGAAGAACAAGAATTTGGCCCCACACGTGTGAGTAATTCTGTCCAAGTAGCTTCCTTGTGAGGTTCCTCCAAATGGTCTCTGTGAAAACACAGCTAAAGAACAGATGATCCCGTGATTCAATCGCAGAATTGCAGAGAATACACTGACCATTTACCTGAGAATTCCATTGCAGCATCATATCTCCTGTTGCCAAGCGATTGTGTACTGCGATCCAAGACATGACAGAGTATTTTGGTGTTGAGCCCGAGAAAACAAAGTCCCTTATACCACTGAACCTTTGGCTGCTGCACTCGAATGGAGTTCCATGTTTCGCGTGTGTCAAAACATGGTCGGAACACATCCCCTTTTCCTTTCCACAAGACCACATCGTCCTCTTCATTGAGTCCTTGTGCTCGCAACTTCAGTATCTCCTCATCTATGGTGATCAAGGATTCTGTTCTGTGGCGGCGACTCCGGTAATTTTGGATAACAAACTCAACTGTAGCATTGAGATTAATCCCAAGCGCAATGCAACCTTGGATTTGAGTAAGGTCTACTAGGATATTTTTAACTACCATGGGTGGCTCTTTGTCTTTTTATTTTATTTTTTATTAGGTGTTTTGTCTGCACTTGCGGATTTAATAGTTTAAAAATTTTATACAGATATATTATATATTCAAAAAACTTTAGAATAAAATTATTATCATGTTTTGAAATATTTAATAATTAAATACATATTAAATTTTATATTCAATTTTAAATAAAATATCTTTTATTAAGTAAAATAAACTTTAAATATTCATATATACATGTATTATATTTATTTTTAAAATATATGATGTATAATATTTTTAGATAATATAATATAGAATCTTTTAGATAATGATAATACCAAACTAATGAAGTTTGTTTTTAATTTATGGGTAATGATATGTTAACAAATATAACCTCATTATTTATTAAGAATATAAAAAAAATTCAACGCTCTGAATTTAAACGTAAGAGCGAAAAAATTATTATGCAAATAATAGTATAAATAATTTTGAATCTTCTACCATTTTTTCAGAAATTATCACAATAAATGATTTTGATTGTTCCTAAAAACAATTATGATAAAAGATAAATTATTGTATCTTATATATATATATATATAATATATATATATATATATTAAGGGCTTAAATTACTAAACCAAAATATAATATAAACATATATGTAAAATTTTAATATTACTAAATTATGTAATACTTTAGAATTACTAAATTATAGTGTATAAGTTTGGTATTATATTTTTAGCATAACTAAACCTATAACTATGGAGAGCATGACAAATAAATAAATTCATTTTTCAAATAAAAATATAGATAGATAGATTATTTTATATCTTAATTTTTAACTTTTATAATAGAAATAATTATTTTAAGATAACAACACAATATATAAGAATTATCTTATCTTAAAAATAATTAATATTATTGATATAAATTCTTTTTAACTATATAATAAATTCACAAATAATTATAGATATAGATAAATTTTATATATCTTATTTTTAACTTTTATAACAGAAATAATTATTTTAAGATAATAACACAGTATACAAGAATTATCTTATTTTTAAAATAATAACCTGATTAATATAAATTCTTTTTTGCTTAATCATTTTATAATTAATAATTAAATATCATGATAAGTTATTGTTTATGATTTTTAAGCTTTTTTTACAGAATATCAAATTATTTATACATGAAATTATTTATTTATATGGTTAATTTCTTGAAAGCTTTCATATATATATATATATATAGTAGAAATATTTTCAACTATATATTTTTGCAACTAATTTTATTTATGATTAAAAGATATTCTCTTAGATGATAATATATATAAAAATAATTGTTTAATATTTATTAAAGATATTCTTGGATAATAACAAAATATGTATATGAATATATTTTTAAAATTTTATTATATCAGTTTTAATGAGTTATCTGATTTCATAAAGCTTAAATTCGTTTTTATGTTTGAGTTTTATTATATTAAATCATAATTACTAAATATTTTATAATTACTCATTAATATATGTGTCACTAAATAACAGACTATGATAATAAATTATTATTTTACTTTGTTTGAAAATTCTTACATATTAATTATAATTTTTTTGAAAATTTCTTTGTGGACATATTTATTATATAGAAATAAATATTAAAAATCACTTAATATTCTTTTTCAATTATATAAATTAAGAATTTTATTTTATTAATATTTAGTTATATACTTTATGATTTTAAATTTATATTTAAAAAAAATTCAGATAACAACACTACATATATGAATTATATTTATATTTTAAAATATTTTTAGATTTTGGATAAATCTTACTATTATTAATTTTAATCAATTATCTAATAAATTTTTTTTTTAAAGCTTAATTATATATTTTATTCATTAAAGGTAGTATCGATATTAACCGCTCTAACTTTTAACGTGAGAGCTCTGTTGCGAAAAATCATTTGCAAATAATAGTATAGATACTACGTGAACTTAAAAATTAAAATAACTCAAAATTATTTAATTAAGCCTAACAATATTTTGTTTTTATCACAGCTTTTATAATTTCTAAAACCCACAAAACTTAAGGAAATGCTTTACAAGCATTGTAAAATCTTTTAGAAATAAGTTTGAACGTCCTTGTACACACAACAAAACTTTCTTATATTCTTTTAGTATATTATAAGAATTTTTAATATAATTATTTATAGAACATAAAACATTAGAACCACAATTTAGTGAATATAATTCTTTTTTTTGAATGGACGTTAAATTAATTCAAATAAAAGAAAAGATTTTTACAACAAAGCTGCTATTGTTTGTAGAAGCTAAAAACTTTCGATTACATAAATTTGTATTATCTAAAAGAGAACATGGTTCTAACTTCACCTGTGTGGAAGCACTTCAAGTTTGAACTGGATGGAGACAAAAAGAAGGCTACTTGCAACTACTGTTCGAAGATATATATGATGGAGCGGACCACCGGAACAACTCATTTAATGCGTCATTACAAAAATTCATGTCCACGTTCTAACGTAGCAAATATGATGATTGATGCCGACGTGAAGCTACGAGCAAAGAAAATTGATCAGAAAACTCTGAGGGATAGATTTAGTAGAGTTATCATTAGACATGATCTTCCTTTTGCTGTTGTTGAGTATGAGGAATTGAGAGGATTTCTGAAGTATATGAATCCAGATTATATTCCATATACCAGAAACACTGCTGCTACTGATGTTGTCAAAACTTGGAAGGCTGAGAAGGAGAAGTTGAAGATAGAGTTAGAAAAAATTCCTAGCAGAATTTGTTTGACTTCTGATTGCCGGACAGCAATTTCGGGAGAAGGATACATATCTTTGACGGCTCATTATGTAGATGAGAAAGGGGTACTAAACAATAAGATATTATCTTTTTGTGATATACTTCCTCCTCATACGGGTGACGCGTTGGCTACTAAAATTCACGAGTGTCTGAAGGATTGGGGAATAGAGAAAAAAGTTTTCACACTTACGTTGGATAATGCTTCAGCTAATGACACTATGCAAGATATTTTGAAAGAGCGTCTAAATCTTGATCAGGATTTGCCTTGTGAAGGTGAATTTTTTCATGTGCGATGTTGTGCACATATCTTAAACCTCATTGTCCAAGATGGTTTAAAGGTCATTGGTGGTGCTTTGTCTAAAATAAGAGACAGCGTGAAGTATGTTAAAGCTGCAAGGTCTAGAGGAATTGCATTTGATGGATGTGTGCTAGAAGAAGGTGGTGATTCAGTTACTTTAATTGTCTTTGGATGTTCAAACTAGGTGGAACTCTACTTATTTGATGCTTGAAAAAGCTTTGAAGTACCAACGGGCTTTTAACAGATTTAAAGTGGTTGATAAATCTTATCGGCATTGTCCGACGAATGAAGAATGGAGTAAAGCAAAAAGCATAATGGAGATTTTGAGGCCTTTTTACAAGATTACGGTCTTAATGTCAGCCAGAAGTTATTCCACTTCTAACTTGTATTTTGGACAAGTGTGGAAGATCGAGTGCTTGTTAAAAAGAAACGAGCTTCATTCTGATAAAGATATCAGAGAAATGGCTTCAAAGATGAGAATCAAGTTCACAAAATATTGGGATCAGTACAGTGTCATTCTAGCGATGGGAGCAGTTCTTGACCCTAGAATGAAATTCAAACTTCTGAAGAGGTGTTATGAAGATCTTGATCCAAGTACCAGTACAGAAAAGCTGGCCAACATAGAGAGAAAGCTCCGTTCACTCTTTGAAGACTACGTTATTAAATTTCCTACGGTGGCAAGCTCTTCCAGTGCTTCTTCTGCTGCACGTGAGATTAATAAACATGCAAGACAAGACGTAGACGTTTTGGATGTAAGTCAACTTATATATATTTTTATATTATATATTATTTCGTTTAGTGACTTACGGGCTTTACTTTTGAATGATGTAGGATTTGCTTGAACTAGATGATATGCAAGATGCTACGGAGGAAGGGAAATCTGTCTTGGATATATATCTCGGTGAAGCAAAGTTAGAGATGAAAAGTCATCCTCAAATGTCCGTTTTGGAGTATTGGAAAGACAATGCCCATCGTTTTGGAGCTTTGACTTATATGGCATATGACATACTAAGCATTCCTATAACTACGGTAGCTTCTGAGTCATCTTTCAGTATTGGTTCTCGTGTTTTAAATAAATACCGAAGCCGTCTTCTTCCTAAACACGTCCAATCTTTACTTTGTACCCGATCATGGTTGTTTGGTTTTGCGTCCGACGACAATGGTAATATATTTTCTATCTTAGATTATTTATTTATTTTGTTATTATTTTAACATGAAATACTTATAAATTTATTTTGATTTTATAATTTGTACAGATGAAGATATTGAAGTCGAAGACTCTCACGAAGAATAAGGATTTGGATCATTAGTTTTGGCGTTTTGTTTTAATATTTATTTTTTATTTTGTTTTGGATTGGTTTTTGTTTAGTATTTAAATATTTATGATTTGGATTTTTTAATATTTAAATTTTGAATAATACTATAAAATTTATTTTATCAATGTTTAATTTAATTTAATTATTATTTTTTTTTTTTAGATCATGAGTTAACTCATTTAACTCATGATCTAGATGATCTGAGTTCGAGCTTATATATTGAAGCTCATATAATAAATGAGCTGAGCTGAGCTAGCTCATTTTGACACCCTTACTTCCGATAGATTGAATCCTCCCTTGTTTTCAAGCTTGAAATACGATTTTTTACCTGCTTATCAATGAGTTTAAGGGTTTACCAAACTTACTATCATTCAGTTCCTTCCAAATATTCCAAATAGCATATAATTCTAAAATATTTTGGACCATTAATAAGGGGATCCATTAATTAAACCTCATAGATTCTGAAATGTTTGGGCCTTGATATTATTATTATTATAAATCTCACAGTTGGGCCACTGATAATATAAGAGGACCAAAAACAAAAACTATGCATCTGACTGTTCACCTCAGAGATCAAACAAAGTAGTTTCAATTTTGACTCTCCATCATTCTCTGTTTAATCCCATCAACAAAAGCCCTGCTATGCCTATTATCTTGCTCTGTGCCTTTTATCATATTATCATACTCGATTCATTTCGCTAACCATGGCTACTTCTTTCGGACCCAACTTGTTCATTACATCACCGGAAGCTGAACAAGGATGGCCAAGACACCGTTGGAAATTTTGTACATTTTGGGTGTTTATTTTGTCTGAAACAAAAATAATGTAGAATTTGAGATCACTTAGAACCATGTTATATGCAAAATAGTAAAATTTAAATCTCAATAACCACAACCATAAAACAGAGAAGAAACAAATGCATCACAGTTAAAACAACCCTCTAAAGAAAGCAAAGAAAAGAAAAGAATAGCTGAAACATTTTTGACCTTAAAGGTCTGTTAAGTTACTTTCTAGACAAGAAAGTCTTAGAATTGCTCAACCACTATTAGATAGGCTCCTAGTATCGCCGGAATCATCATTCCCACCATTTTCATAGTCATCTTCTTCTTTACTAGTAGTACCAGTGTTCATATTCCCGTATCCATGATAGGTCGTTGTGATATTGTTCATAACTGAATTGTCGTTCTGGAAAGAAGGCGGCATTTGAGACAACAGTCTCATTGTATCACCACCAACACCGTAGGTTTGTTGTTTTGGCTCCTCTACGGTGGCAACCGCAGATGGAGTAGAATTCACAGTGGTGATGGTGAAAGCAGGAGGTTGTTGTTGTGGCGGAGGAGGAGAAGGCTCCATGATTCGACGTTTCTTCTTATGTGTTTGTTCTGCTTGATGCATCACAATGAAACTTCCCATTATCACCTGTCCAAAAATTATAAGACTTATGGCTCTTTTTATACTCGGAATTACTAAATATGTTTTTTTACTTGTTAGATAAGCAAGATTGTCTAACCTGGACAGGACTGGCTGCTATGAGCATACCAGCAAGGCCGCCACCGACGATTTTGCCATTTGGTCCAGCTAAAGAAATGCTCATACCACCGGACCGACCCTTAGTTCCTCCGTTTTCAGTAGGTATAAAGGAACCCGATAGAGAAAGTATATCAAATCGACCCTAAGACAAGAGAACAAAATTATTCAAGAACCAAGAATATATAGTGAAATTTGATTCCATGTTAATTAGGTTACCTCATATGTAAGAGTGCCTCCTGAAGTGGTAGGTTGACGAAGTGTGACATTAGAGATGGTACCAGTAGCAGAAAGAATGCATATAGCTCGAGATCCTTGTGAATACGGCATTACTTTCATTGTTACATCCTGATGACAAGAAAACAAAATATTTTCAAAACAGTGACACACAAAATCCATTATCAAAGAAAAATCATGTTTTATGTAATTTATTACCTCACCAGCATTGACAGTAAACTGATGTGTTGTAAAATTAGCACCCACATAGCATGAGAGTCCAGGAGGAGTTGGAGCTGCTAATAGATAAAACAGAGTTTTGATGCTAATGACTTTAACTAATCAGGTAATTAACAAACTCTAATACTCAACCAGCCAACTTGATCATCCTTGTCTATAACTATCCATAACAATCAGTGGTTGCACAATAATAAAAACAGGTTTAACCAAGCTGATTAGAAACCTTTAAGATCTATGCTAACAACTTAACAATTAACACGACTAGACACTCTTTATCTCCTAAAGATGAATAGACAACAAGAGATTATTCTCTCTTTGTTTTAAATCCTTCTTGTATTTTTATTTTATTTTGTTCAATCAGCATCATCAGATTCTATTTCTCTGACTTCTAACTGGTCTGTTTGTACCTTCTTCAGACAAAAGGGTACCCAGTTATGTGTTGGTCCCACTTCCCAACATCTCAAAAAACCCACATAAAATCACATCAACAGATAACTCAAAATTCCATATCAGATCACTAAAACCAATGCAACGATCAAAACACACACACAAAGAGACTGCAAAGTGTACCTGGGCTGCTTTCATACTCAAACATGCTAGATCTCTTCATGAATTCAACAGGTTGCTGCTGAGCTTTTCCTCGTTTCCAATGAGAATGATGAAGATGATGATAATCTCCATAGAATGGAATGGAAGATGAGATTGGTGTCGGAGACAGAGTTGGTCTCGAAGCCCTAGGGTTCAGACTACCATTTGGAGCGTATTTCCTCGGCCGTCCTCTCTTCCTCTTTGTCAGATCTGTCCCTGCGCTAGAGATTGATGGCGGCGGCGCTGCAGCGGCTGAGCCAGGAGTCACAGTGGTGGTTGGAGACGGAGGGAGAGGAGATACCACCGTCGTGGGTCCCACGGATGGAAGAAAGCTAGGGTTTGGTTGAAACTCTGTTCTTGATGCCAAAGTTTCATCTCCCTTAACTGTGATGACCCCACTTGGACTCATTACACCTTTCTCCTCCATTTTTAAAGTCTCAAATTACCAAAAATAGCAGAATAATTTTGCCCTTGAATGCTTAATTCAACAAAGATGAAGAGAAAGAAACTTTAGAGAGATAAGAGGAAGAAGATGAAGAAGCAAAGATTTCTTTTGTTTTCCTTTGTTTTTCAAACAAAATTAACTAGATACAAAGATGGATGAAATAGTTCAAAGGGATCAAAGATCAAACCAGAAGAAAAAAAATTGGTTACAGTTTTTAGATTTGGTTTCTTACCTTTCTAACAGTTATGGAGCTGAAACGAACAGTGAAACAGAAAAATGCAAAAGTTTTTCTCAGTGGTGATTAACCTCTCAATCACACCGGAAATTAGCAAAGTAAAATCTCACAGAAATTAGATGCAATATCCACCAAATTTTTCACAAGAGAAAGAAGATAATATACGACTGCATTTTGCAAAAATAAATAAGGAAGTAAATAAATAAAATGGAAATTTGAAGGAGAAAGAAATAAGAGTATATATTAAAAAATATCACGTTAAAGAATTAATTATTTTAATATCGATATAATAATTAATAAGTACCAACATCAAACTATTAATTTTGGTTTAGAGAAAGATTCACGTCCGTCTTGAAAAATTAATATGTCTAATTAAATAAAACTTTTTTTTTGAACAACTTCTAATTAAATAAAACTAAACTGCAAAAAGTTAAAATGAAATTTCAAAAAAAAAAGAATAAAAAATACCATGTTCTGATTAAATCCTTTGTAATTACTTTTAGTAACGTTGACCAAAGAAAATCGGTTTGAAAATCTACTAAGACCAATTAATTTTCAAGATAAGCTAAATCTTTTGATTCACTTGCGCAAAGTTTATAGATGGAATTTAAGGATTTTGTTTCACCAAGTACTTGGAAATAATTTTCAAAAAAAGGTATATTGGATAAAGAATGAACACTGATTTTTGCGGCAAGTACATTTTGTCAGTCAAAGTCAAATCTACTTTATGCAACACAATCAGTAGTGTCTGTACACACACCCTTGGATCTGAGACATGACATAGCACTACAAATGAAATGATCCAATAATCATTCAGATTCCTTTCATTGTCAGACTCTCTTAATGAGTTAGCAAGTCTTTAAGCGTACCAAAGGGTTTAACAAAAGTGATGACTTATCTTAACATCTTTAAAGAAAAATGATGACTTAATTTCTAGACAACTCTCTCTTTCTGATCTCTTTTGTTTATATGGTGTTGTTATAAGAACAGAGTTGAGGTGTTTACAATTTTCATGTTCTAAAAATCAAAATAAACACCACTGAAAGAAGAAGAACATTCACTTTTAGAGATTCTTTTTAGTTGAATAAAAGTGAACTAAAAAGACTGCTTTGAGGTGTTGCTCCATATATTTTCAGCCATGGCGTGATTGATATGTAAAAGATTTTGCTGAATGAGGAGAATCACATCGAGGAGTTTGAGGAGATGATCCAAATCTCTTGTTAGTTGATACTTTAAGACTCTTTTTCGCGCTTTGATGCTTAGTAGGAGTTCCTTTGTCTTGTTCTGGTGTAACTTGACCTTGAAGTTTCTTCAGATCCTATAAACAACCAAAACCCAACAAGCATTACTTTTGGTGATTCTTACAAATGTACTGATGCAAAAGGGTGTTAGCTAAATACTCTTCTCCTGCGACGTTCTTGTTCTTTCTCTTCTCTGAGTTCTGTATACTCTTCTAGCATTGCAAGTAGACGATTCTGAATGAAAGAAAAATCAGACAAAAATATATATCACATGTGTGCTATTATGAGAGGAAGAGAAGACTTTGTGTGATGGAAGAAGATAACTCATACACCATCAAATCGAAACTCAGATTCTTTCTCTGATTCCCAAATTGTAATCTTGGAGACTAATGCTTCAACCATAGCTAAGAAGGTATCAAAGAAGTTTTCAGTTAGTTAAAGAGTCACAAAGAAAACTTTCTTGGTATCATCTATATATATGGAAACCTGGAAGTTTATTAACAAGTGCTCTAGCTTTCTCTGCACGTTTGAGGATTAAGTGAGATCCTTTTCCAGCATTGTACCGCTTTTCATCCTATACAAAATCATAAAATCCATAAATAAGTTAACCACAAAATGTGAAAGACCCATGGATGGTTTATGAAAGAGACAAACCTGATTATACTCTTCAAGCCAAGTCTCTTCCTCACAAGCGTTCAACCATTTTTCAGTCTTTTCAAGAATCTCTTTTCTGCTTAAGGCTTCCTCTTTCACTTTCCCAGCTCGATACTCGATATGTTCTAGTATATTTTCAGGGTTCACTTCTCCTGATTCAATGGCTTTAATTACATTCTCCAGGGCGATATCTTGTTCTTCAAGAACAATGTGTGTTCTTCTACATATCTCTTCAAGCTCTGACCTCTTTTTTAAAACAAGTTCTTTAATTTTGCTCCATTTCAACTCCTCTAACCGACGTAGCTCGGCTTTAACCTTTTAAAGCGTTAAACAATCAATCAGCATAAAAATAATATTTAAAGCTAATGTGAATGTACCTACCTCTTCAAGCAAATCTATGGAAAGGCTATTAGGTTTGGTTATTTCAGAAACGGTAGCAGCTATATTACATGAAACATCTATAAATTTTTGTTGTTCTTCTGCTGGTGTATCCATTAAGTTCCAAAACTCAAGCATTGTGGTCACAAGATCTTGAAGCTGCAATCAATAAAATGGATTATATCATATAATTTATATGTAAGAAGAAAAAAGAGCAAATTTGTAAGATATTAAAAAAAAGTTTGTAAACAATTAAACTGACTTCTTGCATTCTTTGTATCTTTGTCTCATGCCATTGGTCTACTGCTGAAGCTAACTTGTCAAGTGTTGTAGTACTTATACTTCTTGACCCTTCAGATTCTACTAAACTTGGATGAATCTTGGTAACAGTTTCTCGAAAATTCAAACCAAGAACCGAACAAAGAGATTCCAGAGTTCTTAAATGATCTTGAATCTGTTTCATCCGGTTCCTCTGATGAGACAAAAACACCTCAAAATATTAATCTCTTGATCAAGAAATCAAATGAAAATTAAAAGCAATGAAGTTTAGGAAACCTTCTGTTCTTGAAGTGTGTAAAGCTCTCTATGCAACTCTTCAAGCTTTCTAAGAGATAAATCGTGAATCAACCGAAAAATCAGATGAACAAGTCTCATCAGTTTCACCATCAATCTCATCTCTTACACATTTGATATCTTCAATTACTTGAATAAACTGATTCTTCCTCTCTGTTTTTCTCTTTTCCATATCTTCAAGTTTCAGAAGAATCTTTCCTAACTCTTCTTTCAAACTTCTTCCACATTGATCAGGTTGTTGTTGTCTTCCAAGACCTGATGGCTCTTCCATTGCAGAACATATAGCAATAACTCTTGCTTCTGAGTCAACAATGTCTTGTTTTAGCCGATTCCTCTCTTCTTTAACCTTTTGGAGTTTACCAATATAGATGTTTCTGCATTCGTCTTCAATCTCATTCAAAATCTTCTCTCTTTCTGTTTCGGTTTCTCCAACCTCGTTCCATATAATCTGTATTAGAAACAGAATCACATCAAAATATTTGAAACGTTTCTATATTTAAAAGGAAGAGGAAAAAAACTTATTTTCTTGGAGCTGAAGCAACAACAAACCTCAAGTTCTTGCAGAAGAGATACAGAAAATGATTCGATTTGAGTTTTGGACATTATTATCTCCACACTCTGCAGAAAATATATATTACAAACAAAACCAAATACTCTCAAAGTTTTTTCTCATTCGCTATATTACTCAAATCATATGAAGATAATCTTTTTTCTCAAATGATAACAAATTCTGGAAGTTTCGTTTATGTCAAAATGTATTAGCAAATGTTAGTGCAAGAATCATTTCTATGCTCTGAAATGGGAAACCTTAATTTCAGAGTTTTTTTTTTAAAAGTCCAGACTTTACCTGGATTAAACGTGCAGCAAAAATATCGGAGACGATGTTTAAAGGCAATTGAGAGAGTTCTTAAAAGACAACCGAAGATCGTTGGGAGAACGCTACTTTTGTATATTTGTGTTTCTTACCCCTTATCTTTTTGATTTCTAATTTTCACCTTAAATCACTTTCCATTTTTATTTTCACGGATGCAACGGTTTCGAAAATATATTTCTTCATATATAATTTAACACTGTAGTGAACGAAAAAAGTTTTGGAATTTTGGATATAAACATTAGTGGTGTTACATTCGATTAATTAAAACATATTGGGTCACTTTGTGTACCTTAAAAACTAGAGAGCCAAACTGAAAATACAGAAAAGACAATGTGTGAGCTGTAGATAGAATCCGCGCCAACTGAATAAGGGCCGTTGGCCGTTACCTCTTCTTCTTCTTCTTCTCTCTCTCCTCTCCATCTCCAATCCTTGTCTCTCTCTCTCCCCACTAATTTTCTGGAGAAATTTTTTTTCCAGAGAGAGGGAGAGGGAGAAGAACATCTCCGATTATTTTGTAATTCGGATGAATGTGAATCTCTCCCACTCTCTCTCGAGGCTTAATCATGGTTCCAAGTTTATCTGGAGGAGATTTTTCGTTTCTGGAGGAGTTCGACATTGATTTCGAATTCGATGCGCCTCGTTTCTACGATTTCTCCAGACCCGAGCTTGATTCCGAGACAGAAGAAAACGAGTTCTGGTTCGAATCCGCGGGAAACTATCCTCCTTCGCGTAAGAAACACGCAAAAATTAGGGCATATGCTCTGTTTATTACAAACATTTTGTCTTTTTTTTTTTCTCTTACGGTTCTGTAATATTGCTATGTTTTTTTTGTTGTCTGATTATTTCAGCTTTTAGCCCCAAGTTTACTTGGAAACTTGAGCCACTTAAGCAAATCATAAACACCAGCCTAGAAACTAAGCCTGTGGATACTGGTCTTAATAGAAAAGACAAATACAACGGTAATGATGATTTTTATTTTGGTTTCTGCATCAATGTAGTCTAAAACCTCTGTTTAATCTGTTGTTTAGGGTTCATATATTATAACCAAACGGTTAAAGATGTCTCCAAGACAAAACCCAAATCAAAAACCAAATCAAGTAGAAGCTCAACTTTAACAAGACCAACGGTTTCTTTGCTTGCAAGGCAGAACAAACCATTAGATGTTTACTCTGTTCAGCTTCTGACAAGGTACACCAATGAGGAAGCCGTTGATGTGAGCTTGCTTGTTTTTTTGGCTTCAACTAACAGTTTTTTTGGTGTTTCAGATGTCAGAGGTCATTAGCAAAGTTTGGTGCTAACTTATCTCCAATCTTAGTCTCTAAGTTGCAAAACCAAGACACCAAAAGGCAAAAACTGGAAGCTAAGGTGGCTCAAGTTAACTCCAACAGAAGATCTAAACTCACTGTTCCAAAGGAACCGAATCTCAGAACTGCTGAAAGATCTGAAAGACACAGGTACTCAGATTGTATGCAGTATGGCTTCCTTATAAATGTTTTGATCCTTTATTCTTTTCTCTGGGTAGTTTTCAGGTCTAAGGTTAACTCAGAAACCGAACAGAATGTGAAACCAAGGATTAACTCATCTAAAAAGGAACACTACAAACAAAAACGTAGTTTTTATCTCTTTTTCAAATTTAGTTTCTTCATTACCACATTCTCAGAAGCTGTAGTTAGATAACTAATGTTTTGGGTCATTTGCAGATTAATCTTGAACCTTCTTCAGCATCTATACCTAAAAGTAACACTCTACGGTCTCAAAATCTTAAGGTATAACTAATCTTTCCACATCTACAAGTCCGAAAGTTTTTATCATCCCACATGTGTTAACAGAGTTTTCTGCATCAGGCATTTGGTTCAAGAACAACATTGAGAGCAAAGGAACGCTCTTCAAGTGTAAGTCTCACATCCAACATATAAATCCATCTTTTAAACGTTCTTCTCTCCTCTATGTTCACACATTGCTTAAATGATGTCTCACATTGCATGCAGGCTAAGGTTGATGCCTCACAAGGGAATGAAGCTACTAACTCCAGAACGTTAGTGCATAGCCTTTTGAAACTCCATCAATCTACCTTTCTTGCTAGATTCGACTTTCCCAAAAACATTCTCACGCACATTCTCTGCAGGCTTAAACCCATCGATTCCTCAAAAGGGAGGAGAGACAAAGGAAATCACAGCAGAAAGATACACTGCCAAGTGTATGAATCTAATATTTGCACTCCAAACTCAAAGGTAATAACTCAACGTTCTTCTAAAGATTCATAAAAAGTCCCATTGTATACAATATTAAACATTTTCTTTTCTTGACAGAGAGCAAACAAAGAAAAACTTGGTGAAGCAACTAGCATCATATATAAAACTCAAAACTCTTGCAGGACAGATATTAACAGGTAACAATTCAAAACTCCCATAGTTCAAAAAAAAAAAGGCTACAACAGATATCAGACACACCATTGATGATATTTATTTAAACAGGGTCTGGAATTATGCCGGAAATTCAATTCACAGAAAGTCACAGGGACTCTAATCATTGCTTAATCTTCACCTTGAAGATGTTCGGATCATGTTTATTTATGCACACCGTTCCTTTTTCTATATATGTGGAAACCATTATACATGCATACATACATAAAGAGATTTCATTGATTTATTTTTGTTGTAGGGTCATATGGAAGCCATTAACTTCGAAGACTAAAGACTTAAACGAACTCGTGAATATGTTCTTGATATATAACAATTACTATTATCTAACTTCGTATAACCGTTTTCTGTTGAAAGAATGTTAAATTTAATCAAATAAGCAAAATGCTGTGCAATGAATGCTACTATGTTATTGATTTTATGATACTACAGTACTTGTATAATCTCTAATTAGATTTTATAAAAAAAAAAAGGAGAGAATTATTACATTTTCTCTTTTGTATAAGATCATCTCCAATGTTTGAGAATGGGACTTAATGTGTTTGTTTTTTCAGTTCGGTTGATTCAAAACTTAACCAATGAAATAGAACTATTTAGATTTATAAAAATTAATGAATTAGTAATTAAATGATGATTTGTTTATGTTTTCTAAATTATACTTTTGAACAGAATTAGAATAAAATTAAATACCAACTCGATCAAATTGAATCGAAAATAAACTAAACCGAAGTTAAACCAAACTCAAAGTAATATTTTTAGTTGATTTCAATTAAAAAAAAAATTAAAACCAAATCGAATCCAAATTTAAACCAGAAACGCCTTATCTATCACAATTTTTTAACCATTTTATCAGAAAAGTAAAATTGATGGTTTTGTTTAAAGAGTACTAACAAGTTGGAAAGCCGACACGCATTCTCACGACCAAACAAGAAAAACGGCAAGACACTAGACCTAAACTGAACGGACAAGATTACAGTTGAGTTTTCCATTAGGGCTAACGATCAACGGCGCCATCAAAAAAAAATATCTCGAGAATCTTATATAAAGAAGCACCCTAAACCCTACACTTGTCTCCTCCTCCTCTTTATCTCTCCTTGCTTCTCTCATCCTCCACCGCCACAATCTTTCAGACACAGAAGCAGGAGAGATTCTTCCAATGCCTTCATTAGCTTTATCCGACAAGAAGAAAGAGGAGAAAGAAGATGAAGAAGAAGATAGATTTGGAGACGACGACTCCAGAGCAGCAGGACTCGAAGAAGAAAGGGAAGAAGCTGAAAACTCTCAGATTCCGATGGAGAAGAGTCTGATAAGAAGGAGAAGGAGAAGAAGAAGAGTAAGAAGAAGAAGCGCAAGTCTTCAGAGGTAGACGAAGAATCAGAGGAAGAGAAGAAGAGCAGCAAGAAGGTGAAAGTCGATAACCCTAACGCCCGTCTCCAACTTCCGTATCTCTGATCCCTTGAAGGACAAGCTTAAGGAGAAGGGTATCGAGGCTCTCTTCCCGATTCAGCCGCGACAACGTTTGACATGGTTCTCGATGGTGCTGATCTGGTCGGAAGGGCTCGTACTGGTCAGGTAAAGTTTGAGTCTTTTGATTACTTTTT
>NC_079519.1:29396732-29408954 GCF_000801105.2 Raphanus sativus | reverse complement strand
TAAATACTTAATCAAACCGATTTTCTTTTGCACGTATGTAGGAATCGGTTGCATATCGAATAATATCTCATTATTAATAGATACTTGTTAGATTAGAAAATATTATGTGATAATAATTAATGTATTTATTTTAGTTGGACTGTTATAAATTTTTTTGTAGTCCAAAACATAGTCGATAAATATTGCTCATGTTTTAATAGTATTGATTTTATAATGTTGTAAATATATATAGTGTGTTATAGAACTGAATGCACGTTTTCGACCTATGAGTTCACGATATAATTTTATGTGCATGATAACATTATAAAACTATGTTTTATATCGTTAGTTAAATTATAGAGGATGAGTAACAAATTATTAAGTGGTCTTTAGTTTTTTTTTTTGCCAAGTGGTCTTTAGTTATGCATAACAAACAGAATATTCATTTTTCATTTAAAATATTAATAACTATTGATATTAAATAGTAGTGGCAGTCCTGTAAATATTTTAAAAGATTACGGGTATCTCAAAAATCAGTCTGCTGTTTTAATTGTATTGATACCAAGAAAAAAAGTATGTATGAACTTATCTAACAATTGTTTTTGTTGACTTGGATAAATTTTTGATTCAAACTCATATACCCAAAACTCGGCTCAGATCTATTTAACTTTTAAAATATTTTAAATTAATTTATTAGTTATTACTAGTTGTGCTATTGTACTAGTTATATAATTGTACTAGTTGTATAGTTTAAAAGTTTATACAAAGAAGCAGAGCTGCCTACTCCAATGGACAATAGTGGCTGACAAATTTGAACGGCACTTTCGAAGCTGGTGTGTCCAAAACCAGACTGCAGATCCATCGAGACTTTAATATGGAAATATGTGCTTTGATAGTTGTATTAATTGTCGTAAAAAAAAATAATAGTTGTATTAATTGTTTTAGCTGTATTATTTTCCTAAAATTACATCTTAATCTTTTTGGCTCTCGAAACCGAATAAGAAAACAGCCGTGGAGCCAGAGAGTTTTGATGTAGAAGAGAATTTAAAAGAGTGTACTGCAAAAGATGATACATAATCCATCACGAGGTTGAAGAAAATGAACAAACATTGATGGTTGGTGTTTCGACTTGTGATTGAACCACTATGTTTTGTTCAACTCGATTGTTATTTTGTGTTCCAAAATTTTTGTAGGTTCAAGACTTGTGGTGTATTTTTTACACTTGAGTTGTGTCATATTTTCTTTGAAAATGAGTGGAATAACTAGAACTACTAGTTTAACTAGAGTAATATTAGTCATATTAGCACGACTGTTTAAACTACAATAATAGTAGTAGAACTAATTTCCAGTTTAAGAGTTTTTGGAAATCTGGCTCCCGTAATAGCTTTCTATATCTCTGGGTCTGAAGAAACAAGAGAAAAGGCTGAAAATTCACTCATCGGTTCTGTTGTGGTTCCTTTTAGAACCGGTTGCTTTCATTGCATCAGAAATGTTCTGCAATCAAAGCTGCATTAGGGGTTATCTCTTGTCATTCAAGGAGAAGCGTCACTTGTTTAACTAATTAACTAATAATTGGGGAAATGAAACTAGATAAATTTAATAATAAAAAGCAATTGTGTTAGTGTTGAGATTGAACCTTTGTTTAGATATTACAAAAGAAGAATAAAGAAGAAGAACAAAGAAGGGTAGTTTAGAAGAAGCTACAAAGAAGAAGAATGAAGAAGTGGAAGCAAGAGATAGCTTACCACCCAAAGGAAGAGAAGAAGCAGCAAAAGAAACGTTGACAATGTGAGTCAACGACAAGGGAGAAGAATGGAGCTAAAGAAGAGTTTGACTAGAGTCACAACAAACTTAGTCAAGAAAAAATAGGTAATTAGTTTTTGGTTAAAGCCAACAAGGTGAAGTGTTGGAAAAGGTCTAGCCTGATAAGAGTTAGTAAAAGAGTTGGTAAGAATTGTTAGTAGAGTTAAGGTTGAAGTTGTAGTTGTTGAAGTATGTGTGTACTAGTAGAACAAGTCTACTATAAATATGTATGTGTGTAATGTTGCAAAGTATCCAAGTCTAATAAGAAAAAGGATTTGGAGAAGATAAAATGTAGATATTCAAAGTGTACTCTCTTCTCTCTCTACAAGAATAACAACAAACGTAAAGAGAGAGTAAAGAGAGAGAGCAAGCTTGTGTTAAGATAAAACACAAGTAAGAAATAGAGCACGAGAGTGAGCGTAAAACAGAGTACAAAAACAGAGAGAGGAAATGAGGCTGGCAGTACGAGAAGTGTGGAGAGGCCAAGCCTAAGAACAAGAGCGAAAATGTCAACAGTTAGCCATTCAACACGTGTATTATATAGACTAAATATAATTGAAATAGCGACTCAAACTCTTATGTTTTACAATTCGTTTTGTTCATACTACTATGTTACACTTATAAACATGTATAAGCCGTACTCCATATTATATGCACACACCACACAAACGAGACAAACACGTGTTTATTGAATTTCATTAGTCCCTTATTTTACTTTCTTAGTGAACCCGGAGCTGATTTTCGACCACTTCGATTATTCCCTCTAACCTTCAGCGAGATTTTGTCGCCTTGAGATCTCGGAGATGGTGGCCAGTGACCGGACGAAACCGCCATGTCTTTATGATGCATGAGACTCTCTAAAGCCTCCACAACGGCGGGCATCTTGGGCCGGTCTTTAGGGTTAGGGCTCACACATTTTAAGGCGAGAAGAGCTGTATCCTTAGCCGCCTTGACCGAGTAATGACCGGCGAGCCTCTGGTCCATAACGCATCGGAGACGACGGCTGCTCGTTAGGTAGGGCTTTGCCCAGTCGATGATGTTTTGCTGGTTTTTTGGCCGTGACTTATCTGTGGCTCTTCTTCCCGTTAGGAGCTCGAGTAACACGACTCCGTAACTGTACACGTCACTCTTTGTCGTTAAATGACCTGAGAATCCATGCATTCCAAAATTTATCAAATGAAACACTCCAAGAAATTGAATGCCCACTCGTTCAAATTTTGACACGTTCAGGATTTTTTTTTTATTTATTCATATGTTCATGCTCTGTTTAAGACTGTCAATGATTTTAATCTATTTTAATAATATGCTTAAACAATAGTATTTTTTTCTGAAAATGTGCTTTAGACAATATTTGAGCAAAAAATATGTTACCTGTTGAGACATATTCAGGAGCAGCATAACCATAAGTGCCCATGACTCGAGTTGTGACATGAGATTTGGATCCTTCTGGTCCCATAGTAGCCAGACCAAAATCTGATAGCTTCGCCGTAAAATCCTGATTAAGAAAATTACATAAAACTGATTTTTTGGTGAAATATATATACAGAGAGAGCTAAAATAAAATAATAGCTGAAATACCGAATCGAGTAGTATATTAGAAGTTTTGAAATCGCGGTAGATTATTGGACTCTCTAAATCATGCAAAAACGCCAAACCCTTGGCAGCGGCAACAGCGATTTTCAATCGCGTCACCCACGGTAGCGATATTGAAATCCCTGTTCATATTAGTATATAATCACATCTTTGTTTTGGTGAGAAATGTTTTATAATTAAATAGAATTTGATAATACTAAAACTACAAATATAAAAAGAGACATTGACTACGAGAATGTTCGAAAATGTTTATACGTTTGAAGAGGTGGTTTTCCAAGCTACCACGTGGCATGAATTCGTAAATGAGGACTCGTTCTTCCTCCTCGCAGCAGTAACCGATAAGTTTGACTAGATTTGGGTGCTTTAGTTGTCCAAGAAGTATGACCTCAGACTGCATATGAAATATTCATGTTAGTTTATGTCAGATGTAATTGTACTAATCTTAGAGCAATAAGTTAAGGAACTATGTGAATATGTATAATTGTATAGAGTATATCAAAGTGGTCTCACCAACTATTATATATTCTGTCAACAGAAAAGATTCTTATACGTTTCCGTGACACCAAAAATTTTAAATGTGAAGATCATATGCCTACTTAATCCATAATACAAACAAACATATATTTCATATATAGCTTCATACCCTAAAGCACTAAAGGTGAAGACGTGGGTCCAACGGTATCTTTTGACTTACAAAATACAAAAATCAAGAGAAGTGTTTTTTTCAGAATTTGTAAATTACTCCTGTGAAAGTTTTTTAACAGTGTAATTTCATGTCATGTTTAGAAATTAGCTAAACGCTAATAAGAGAAGAGTAACAAAGTGAACCACTCAATAATTAATCAGACATGCAATATTGGTATACGTTCTTACAAGCCATTCACGATGTCCTTGAAGCCCTTCAATATCTAACAGCTTGACAGCAACAGGCTGAGCCTTGAGGCTTTGTCGAAGGTTCTCATCGATGTAACCTTTATAAACTTTACCAAATCCACCTTCTCCGAGAAGATAGTTCCCAGAGAAACACTGAGTGATCATCTTGAGTTCACACATCTGAAAATCCACCAAATCGGCTCCAAGAGTCTGTGCCAGATCTTCATTGATCCTAGCTGATGAAGAACGACTTAGATCAGTAAAGGAGAGCCGTCGGAAAGAAGGAAGCGGTCCAAGATGGTTCTTGGAGAACTCTGATCTCGAAGGTCGGCAACGGCTTAGATTGGCAAAGACAGTTTGGTCATCGACGGAGCAACAGTTTGAGGCAAATGGTTTCCACAACGGTGAGGATTTAGTAGATGTTGTTGTTGCGGAGTCTCTCATCGAGAAAGATAGTTTAAGTAAATGTTTTGTGATTTCGGTTTTTAAGTAGTAGGAGTCAAAACAATGATGGGTGGATTGGGTCTTATTTATACATATGAAATGGGGACTATGAGTATATATAACAAATATAATAGTGTAAATAGTTCTATAGTAGAACCACTTATCGAAACCATTAAATTAGGAGGTCCAATAATCGTCAAGTGTAAATAGTTATATGATAAATATATCTATTTCCGTAAATGTGCTAATTCAATAATGGGTTTGAAAATTGCAAAATTAAAAGTTTAGTAGCGTAGTTGGTTAAACATCCCCTAGTCTATATTTGAGAAGTGATTTTGACATGTGTCATCACCATATTAATTTTGAAAGAAAAATTATGACATGGCACACCAACGTTGATGACATGGCTTGAAATAAATTATGACATGGATATTTATATTTAGTGTTGATTTATATTTAAGATAATTTTTTAAAATATGGTAATAACTTAAAGATAATTATGACATATTTACATTTAATATTGATTTATATTTAAGGTAAGTTTTTAAAATATGGCAATAATTTATATATCATAATTAATATAACAATAAATAATAAATTAAATATAAATATAATAATAATTAAAATTTCGAAATATTATTTAGCTATATTTTTATAAGTATATAATTTTTATTACTAAAAAAATTCTTCAAAATACTATGCATTTAAAAAAATATATATTTTTCTTTAAATAGTGACATAGACATTTACATTTATTGTTGATTTGTATTTTTAGTAATTTTAAAAATATGGTAATAACTCATAGATCATCATTAATTTAGCAATAAATAATATAATGTTATAAATAGAAATATAATATTATTTTGTATTTTTCAAAATTTAATTATATCTTAAATTATTAGTAAAACAATTCTTCAAAATTATACAGTTTTTAAATATAATTTTCTAATCCAATACTATTAGTTTATTTTTAATATCCATAAATTTTAGAAAATTATTTAGTTTTATGTTTTGATAATTATACACTTAACAAAATTTTCTCTTACATTTACAAAATTTGATTGAATATATTTTAGAAAAAGATATACATATATATTACTAAATATACATTGAGTAAAAATATTTTTTTTAATCTTAAAGTTTTACATATGATTAAATTAAGATTATATATTGTAAGCAAATAATAAAATAAAAATTAACAAAATAAAAAATTAATAAAATTTGTATTTTAAAATAAATTATATTTTAAAACTTTTATTTCTGCACATGGTGCAGGAAAACACCTAGTAATACAAAAAAGATTGCAAATTATCTGTTGATTGACGCAAAAATAAAATTAGTAAAATAATTATATGTATTTAAAATGTTTTTGTTAAAATTTAGAGCGGTTTTGTTATCTAGTTTTCAGTAAAGGACAAGATAATAAATCAAAGATTGATAGGAAAGAGTAGGGGCGTTCTTTCTTTAACTGCCCTAACTACTCTACTCAAACTTTGGGTTTTGCTTCATGATGTATCTCTTTTAATTTATTGTTGAGATACGTACGTGTGAGTCACATTTGACTAGAAAAACTTACACTATGGTATAACCGGTGTTTTGAATATCGGACAACCCGACCATGACTCTTATCTAACGAAGTTTGGATTGTGCTAAAATTGGATATAAGTTAAACTGGCAAGTTCAATCGAAAACGATCAAATTCGTTAAAATTGGTAATTCGATTTGATATTAAAACCTAGTTTTTTTTTCAAATTCAAGTTAAAAGTTAAAAAATGCAAAAGGTCTTTTGAATAAATCATATTATTTTAATATTTACCTAAATAAATCAGTTTTTATTATATTTTTATTACTTTTGAAATTTTTATTTTATTTTCGTATCATTTTTAGATTATGAAAGTGATATGAAATTTTATAAAAATAATTTTATAGTTATACATACATGAATAGTTATTTAATTTAAAATTAGATTAATTTTTTAAATCGATTTAATCAGTTGGACCAGTTCGACCATTGATCATGCTACAACACCTAGTCAATGTCTGATTTGATTTTCAAAACATTGGATATAAGTTTAAAATGTCATACACAAAATATATTATTAGATAACTTCGATTCTACTATATACCAGTTTCTTAATTATATTATTTGAATGAGGTAAATGATATAAATGAGAAGATGAATATATGTTCCAGAGGTGTAATTCATTTTATATAATTATTAATGTTTTATAACGCTGTACAAGATATTCGAAATTAAGAAAACCATATATATGATTGTGGCGCTGGGTTTATATTGTTTTACAAGGAAGTTCCTTGACAGATTATTTTCTTTTAACTTGTATTTACTTCTTAATTGTTTTCTGATATTTCTTTCCTGTGAAAAATCAAAGGAGCAGGTAAAGTGAGACAGTGGCTGATGTCTGCAAAAATGGATAATTCCTGAAAATGGATAATGTCTGTTAAATAATTTCTTGCAAATGATAAAGTACTCTCTTTAACATTTCCACTACGCTTCATCCTGCTCCACTTCGGCTATTCCATTCCATCTTATTTAAATGAAAACTAGAAGTGATAAAAAAAATATTTTAAATGAAAACTAGAGTTTGATCATGCGATCGTGCGGTCAGGGGAGTCCTTGCAAATATGGAGGCAAAAAACAAAAACAAAAACAAAAAATAGTTTGGGGCCAAAGCAAATTCCAACTTTTTCTCTCCTCTCTTATTTTTTTTTAATTCAAAGAAAGTTAAGATACATAGTGTCGATAAAAAAACAAAGACAAAAAACATAAACCAAACAAAATAAAATAAAGACATAAATAGAGCCTAAAACTCATATATATCCACAAGTCTATTCCTTCCACATTTCCAAAAGAATTCGATATCAATGAAGCTGACCTAAAAAACAAATGTCTTGAGTAGTCTCCAACCCTGAAGAGAATATCACCAAGCCATAATAGAATCAGCAACATCATAAATAAACGAGAGATCAAATCTACACCAACTCTAGCAGCTGCTATCTATGTGAAACTTGCATGACCAGAAACCACTTCTAAAACTAAGATATAAGGACAAAAAACTTTGAAACGCTACTTGGAAAAACGTCAAAGAAAACCACCAACTCTTACACGCGGACACTCGTAAGACACAGCCAATTGACCTACAAAACAAAAACGGCCCAGCTCTCTCCTCTCTTATTTATCTGTTGCATCTTTTTAGAATTTTCTTTTTTCTCATGGCCGTCTTTTTCGGGCGTTTAGACGGTCGTTTAGGCCTTAAAAATATACGCATTTTACTAAAAATTGGTCAGTCTGACAGTTCAATACGAGTAAAAAAAGAAAAACCTGGTTTTTTTATTATGATTCGGTTTAACTGAAATTTCGACCAACACAAAAGTTATACATATATCTACGATTTTCAGCCGTTGTTTAAGCCACACTTGTTTTTTATTAGACTTATTGGTTTTAGAGATTTGAGGATATAAAATTTATACGTTCCAAGAAGATTTTTGAACCATGTTTTTGATTTCTAATTCCATTATGCGTTATTCACTATCTCTCTGTATTTCTTCTGCTACGTCTGAGTAGTTTATTAGTTAGGTTTTAGTTTGTAAGGGAATTCATGTATATTAGATTGTGATTTGTTAGAATGTAGAGTAATCTATCGGTTTCTTCATCTAGAGTATCCTTAATGCTCAAATTAGATTGATCACTTAGTTTCTGATCTTAGGTATTTAGTGCACCGAAACCGTTTGATTAAAATGCCTGAAAGAATCTCGAATGAAAAAAAATTCTTAACCAATGAAAATCGATGTTCAGTGGATTTCGTGAAGCTATCAAATTTTGTTTTCATTGCATGTTTCGAATCTAAAATTGAATAAAAATTAGTCTTTAGGATTCTAATACATAAAAGTTAAGTACTACGAAAGTATATTAGTCTAATTAAGAGATTTTAGTTTTATAACAGTTTTTAATAAATTCTCTGTCAAACAATCATATATTTTAATATGAGTCGTGTTCCAAAAAAAAATCTTAATATGAGTTTCTTGAGATTTTTCAAGATCTGGCGCTTTTAATCCTTGAGTTTATATCTTTTAAATTCTATGTTTATATTCTTGCATTCGAAAACAGACAAAATCTCCCTTTCGCCTTAGTTTAACTCTTTTCTTAAGAATTTGTAGTGTAGCCTTGGTGTTTATGGATTTGATCCATGAAATAATATTGAATGTGCACTTGCAGTTTACTTTTATAGATAAAACCTGATTGTATCATTACGTTCCTTGTGTTTTCTTGAATCTTGCAGTTTCTCTACATTAAGAGTTAATTCCAAGATTGCAACAAAATATCACATGTTTTCCACATACAATAAAATTGATCAAAACTGTCAAGATTCCAAGAATTTAACTATCTCTTTATAAGCAGCTAATGAAGAAACAAAAGCAGAGCCTCTCTCTCGTTATAAAATCGATCCATCTCCTAAAGTGAAGACTAATTCTGCTAAAACTAATGCAATTAAGAGTAGAGGCTCTAGGCTGGTGTTTGAGGCTCTATTGTCAGTTGTAGTATGTTTCACAATCTTAGACTAAAATTTGGAGACTATAAACATTTTTTAAGAACTTCAACAAAAAAATTATATTATTTGGGGCGGACGGGGGTCGTCAAGACCACTGTTTCATAGGGCTGGAGGCCCTGCAGGTATGTTCACATAAATTGAATCATCTCCATTTTTGCATGCTATTGCTGAAAAATGTAACAATAACTTTGTAGAAAAAGGTAGCGTCATCTTCAAGTAATGCATCTGTATCTATCAGTAAGGCACAGGCTGTTCTTCTTTCTCCTCAAAGCTCTAGAGATGTGACTTATGATGATGTAGGAAATTTAGGAGAGGACTTACAATAAAACCTTGCCTAATAATTATCCTCCAATATCACTAAATCATCTTTTTATGATAAAATTAGCACACAATAAAAAATCCTTTTTCCAAAAAATAATATATTAAAGATAAATAAGAAATATATATTATATTTGGATTAGGGTTTAGTTTAATATTTAGGAAATGAGAATAGATTGGGGTTAAGGAGTGCTTAGAGTAATTTAAATTTTCTCTCTCTTGTTAAATGAGTGTTATTTTGAGAATTTATATCGTTAGATGCTATTTTGTGATAATTTTTTTTTTCGAATTTTTTTTTTATAATATAATAAGATAATGGATCTGATTGGTATTGGCTGTAATTTTAAAAATTTTGCAGTAGAAAATAATCTGTATTTTTTTGTTGTGGCTTTAGATTTTATTGCTGTAGAATTTTATGGAAAGTCTAAAAAATTGCTGTGAATATTTAGTTCTACAAAACACTTATACAGTCGTAGGTTATTTCAATAGCTGTAATTTTTGAAAAATTATTAAAACTTGATTGCTGAATTTGGTGATGTAGAAATATATGGGGGTTGTGGACATCATCTACAACAACTACCAGTCACACCCAATGTATTTCCCAGATAGAAGCTTCATCTCCTTCCTTCTCTCTTCTTACTAACAAACCATCATTTTTTCTTAACGTTTCGGCCCTCCAGTCACGGTGTTTTCACTGCTGAATCATGATGGGACCGCTCTCTCTCTCTCTCTCTCTCTCTCTCTCTCTCTCTCTCTCTCTCTCTCTCTTATTTTGGCCGGTTCTTTCGTATTTGGTGAGAAGATTCGTCTTCAACAAGTTTATGTAGCAGATCTAAGACCACCAATACTTTTCAGCTTAGTTACCGTGGTAGTTGATATCTCCATTTTGTGCATGTCTGAATATATTAAGGACATGGTCCGGTGTACTTCCTCAAGTGTTTGGTGCCTCTGCTTCTGTCTGTTGATCGCATGTCTGGTTTTGTAATGCTTTCAGGTGGTGTTGGGGGAAGGCGGTGAGTCGTGTCGTGGTTTTTACTGGTGAGAATTTTTAGGGTTGTTTATGTGGTGGTTCGTAGCGGTGAAGATTTTTAGGTTGCTTGAATTGACAGTGGCTGATGAGTAAGCTCGCTATGTTCAGGGCCATGACGGTCTTGAAAGGAGCGCTGGCGGTGGCTGACTATGGAAATGGTTGGTTTTCTGACCAGCTAGTCATCTTTTGTTCACTTTCTCTCTCATTTCCCGTTTTCTATGAGTCTTTCTGCCAAGGTCCTGCGTCGTGATCTTCGATCCAATTTTTCAGGTTGGTGGTTACGTGATATACTACTTTTTAAGATTCATTATATGTGTATGGAGTCTGTTTTAGAGTATTTTCAGATTCATACATGTTTTAGACAAATGTGAATATTATGTTAAAAAAGAGACAAATGTGAAGATTATAGAGGGTTTTACAGTTTAAGGATGAGGAAACTCTAATTGTTCAAGAAATCAGAAATCAAAGTCGAGATTAAGAAGAAGTGTTGATCGATACTTTATTGTCGCTCGACACTCACGCAAGTAGACATGCCAACTTAAATTCAAGATTGGTTCAAGTCCAAAAGTCCTACATATTACAAAATTGCCACTAACCAACTTTATACCTAATATTTATAGTTTTGTCATTGTTTTTTTTTATTAACGTGTGTGTATCCCAGACCTATGGAGAAGCCCAAACTAATCACCAAGGAGAGGTGCAACCCACGGATAGATCCTCTCTCCGGGTATCCAAATGGGCTCTAAAACATGTATCCATATCCGTATTAGGTGATCTAGATAATTGTGACTTAATTTCACGCAGCAGGTGGATCGTTCCTGAAACATGTTAGTGTCCCAGGTCTGTCTCCTTACCACCCGACCACAATCACTCGGTCTAGTTTTGTCATTGTTTGAGGCAAAAATATCACTTTACACATCTTTACACATTCACAAAGATTTTAAATATTCTTATAAGTTTTGGAAAGAAAATCAAAGACTACTTTGGAGATTTGTTTTGGAAAGAATATTCTTGCGTATCTTTATGATTCTCAAAAGCTTAGCAAAATTAGAATCAAAGTGATCTATTATTTTGTACAGAAACAAAGGAATAACGCTTTTAGGTTTCAATCAAACAAAGCTTATAACTGAAGACACTAAGAACTTGTTTTCACATAAAGCCAACAAAAAAAAGACGAAATTTCGTCCTTTGAACGACTAAAATTATGCCCATAATGTTTTCTTTTACCTTTTATATTCACTTTACAACATATATATCATTGGTTCTTTTGGAGCATGGCATAATTGTCAAAATATATTACGAATTGATTCTAATTGATCGATAGTTGAAATGAGAGATTCGAATTTTCAGGTAGAAACTAATTTGGTTTAAAATGTTTTCCTCATTTATGCTCTATCTTTATCACCAAGATCTCGATTGGTTAAGCATTATGATCCTTTTTACCTAATCAACCAGTTTTATTAAAAAATTATATGTGTATCCAAAAATAAATTTTGCAATCATAATATATTGAAGTTTTTAATATATTAATATTTCACATCTAAAATATAATTTAACTTATATAATTATATATGATTCACTATTTTTAATTACAGAAACATAGAATAATATATAT